>NC_140581.1:681321185-681497495 GCF_964204655.1 Triturus cristatus
TAGTGGTGGCTAAGAAGCTCAGGAGTGAGGCGGTGGTGAAGCTGGAGACTGACATCTCGGGGCTGGAGTCGGCCTTGGAGGCGGGTGTCACTCCGGACGGGCTCCATGCCCTCAACCTGAAACAGTTTGAATACAGATCTCTTGTCACCGACGCGGCCAAAACTATGTATAGGGAACAGCAGGGTCGGTTGTATGATGCCGGGGACAAGGCGGGAAAGCTGATTGCGTGGCTGGATAAGAAGGAGAGAGTGAATCGTGTGGTCCCGGAGTTGCGTGTCTCGGATGGAGTGTGTGTGACTGAGCCTGGTGAGATTGTGGAATGTTTTGCCGACCACCTCCGGACTGTGTACTCCCCGGTGACTGATAGGGATGAGGAAGATTCTCGCCTTCTCCTGAGGGACATTGCTTTGCCTGGCCTTTCTGCCGAGGACCGTGAGCAGCTGGACGCTCCCTTGTCGGTAGATGAAATCGCGACTGCGATTCGGTCCCTTCGCTCGGGCAAGGCCATGGGTCCCAACGGTCTACCTATCGAATTATATAAGTTGCGCCCGGATAAACTAGCGCCCTTCCTCCGTCGTATGTTTCAGGAGTCCCTCGAGGCCGGTTCCCTTCCGGTCGACCAGCGACTGGCCACGATAGTCGTGATCCCCAAGGACGGTAAGCCACGGGACCGCTGTGCCTCTTACAGGCCTATCTCACTGCTAAATGCAGAGCCTAAAATCCTGGCTAAAGTCCTTGCCAATCGTTTGTTGAGCGTCATCTGCGATCTGATTCATCCTGATCAATGCGGCTTCATCCCACATCGCAACACCGCCCTTAACTTGCGGCGTCTCCATGGCGCCCTCGCTAGGGCAGAGTACCTCTCCGAACCGGCCGTGCTGGTTTCTTTAGATGCCACGATGGCCTTTGACACCATCGAGTGGCCATTCCTCTGGGCTGTTTTGACCAAATTCGGCTTTGGGGAGGGATTTCTTGGCTGGGTGAAGCTTCTCTACACGGGACCCATGGCTCAGGTGGTGGTTAATGGGCGGGTCTCTCGGCCCTTCGCTCTTGGTAGGGGTACGAGGCAGGGGTGCCCGTTGTCCCCTCTGCTCTTTGCTCTCGCCCTGGAGCCACTCGCCGCTTGGCTCCGCTGGGAGCCCTCGATCAGGGGGATCCGGTGGGCCCCGGGCTTTGAGGATCGGGTCTCGTTATATGCTGACGATATCCTCCTGTATCTTACCTCGCCGCGGCAGTCGCTTAACGTTCTCTTCGATGTTCTGACTTCCTACGGGAGAAATTCGGGTCTCACGATTAACTGGTCTAAATCCTGTGTCTATCCTATCTCCGGTGGCCCCCCTCTCCTGCCGCCTCGGCTTCCGATCCAAATATCTCTGTCCGGCTTTAAATACCTGGGGATACACATCTCGTTGGACCCGGTAGCTCGCTATGAGCACAATCTCCTGCTTCCACTTCGACGTTTGAGGGAAGACACGGCTCGGTGGTGTAGGCTGCCCCTGTCCCCACTGGGTCGGGCCGCATTGTTTAAAATGATGTCCCTTCCCAGGTTCCTCTATGCACTTCAGAACTCCTTCGACATCATTCCAGTGGCCTACTTTCGGGAAGTAGAGAGCCTGCAGAGGAGACTGGTGTGGGACGGACGGGCGCGTATCGCCCTGGCCAAACTCACTCTCCCCTGGTACGACGGGGGCATCGCGCTTCCCGACATTCGCAGGTATTACTGGGCCTCACAGCTATCAGCCATTAACCACGCCACGTATGCGCCTGGCTTGAACCCGGCGTATGAGATGGATAAATTCCTGCTTCCCGGCGGGAACTATAACAGGGCGCTTTACTCCCGCTCGGCTGGACGGACCCTGACGGGCCCCACTAAGATCGCGGTGCGGATTTGGAAGGCGGCCAATGTAGCCATGGGCTGGAGTGAGCGACTAACATGCGCTACTCCTTTATTTGCCTCCGACCAACTGGGAAGCCTCTGGACAACGAAGGGGTTTGACCGTTGGGACACGATTGGCATCAGTAGAGTGGGAGACTTATGGATGAAGGGCGCGGTTAAGACCTTCGCGGCGCTCCAGAGCGAATACGAACTCACGGAAAAGGAGTTCTTCCGATACGCCCAGGTTCGGCACGCCCTGCTCTCTGTCTTTGGGGAGGGGACCAAGATCCCGGCCTCTTCGCCCCTCGAGGACCGCATACTTGATGGTCATGTTCCCGACAGTACTATCTCCTTAATCTATAAAAAACTCATTAATAATCGGGCTGACCTATTGGTGCGCCTTCGGGAGACGTGGACGGGGGACGGGGTGGAATTAGACGACGAGGACTGGCAGTCCGCACTATCATCCCCCAAGGAAGTTGCCATTCCAGCCCGCCTCCGCCTGGTTCAGCTAAAGATTCTCCACCGGGTGTATGTTACGGGCCCCCGTCTGGTCTCGATGGGGTTCTCGGAGGATGGGCTCTGCAGGCGGGGGTGTGGGCTCCGTGCCACCTTTCTCCATATCCTTTGGGAGTGCCGGGAGGTGGCGGAATACTGGCGTCGGGTTCATGGGGTCATGGGACAAGTCACCGGGGTGGCGCTGCTGCCGGAGGTGCGTCGCTGTGTCTTGAATGTGTGGGAGCCCAATGATTATAACGCGGCGCAGACTCGGTGGGCGGCCCTGGGCTACATGATTGCCAAGAGGGATATAGCGCAGCTTTGGGGCTCCCAGCGGCCACCCACCGTGTCAGTATGGAAGGAAAACATGGACTGGTGTATGTTCAGGGAGAAGACTGTATATGTGGCCCGCGGTAAACCCGGGGCATGGGGTAGAATTTGGGGGCAATGGAACGTATATCGTGGGGGTATCTGTACGCCCCCCCTAGTGGACATCGATATTGCTTTGTCCCCCTGACCCTTGATGGTTCCTCGCAACTGATTGTGATAATCGAATATAGATGTTCCTTTCCCGTTACCCCCCCCCGATCTTTCAGTACTCCCTCCTGTTGATAGCTAATTGAAGTCTTGGAGTAAAAGTCCCCCGGATGTAGCCTGACCCACGTTTTCTGCCCGTATGCCTCGCCTTTTGTTTCTTGTTGTTATTTATGTTAAATGTATGTCTCCTGCCTCTCTCGAGCTATCCTGAGCCATTTACGGGGCTGGGCCCCAGGTGTCGCCTACTGCCTTGACTAATGTGCGATCCTTTCTAATCTAGCGGCCGGCCCTGGTGGTTGTAGGCCCATGCTTGTAACTGATTTATTGTTTCAATAAAATTTTTGAAAAAAAAAAAAAAAGAGTGATATTTCAATGACTATGAGTGACACTTTCTGGCGAGCAAAATCAAGGAACGAAGCTGAGGGAAACATATAAATGTCTGACATTACATCCATTTGCGCGAGAAAGATTGTCTCTAGATCATACTGTGTGTGCTACACAAGACCATTGATTAAAGGGGCCATCTAATGAATGATGTCACAATAGGTATCAACATCCAAACAGATGTAATCAAAGAAAGGCAGGAGAGGCCTGTTGGTTTGTCTTCGAGGGTGGCCCTTTACCCCTTTTAGAGAGAATAATCTCATCTAGGCAGCAGCTCTTCGAAAGCAATTTATGATAATATGATAAAAAAATATATAATTTCACTGTGATAAAATTAATAAAAGATAATTTCACAGTGGAAGGAAGGTGATTCCATCCTCAGCTAATTTATCACTGGTAGTTAGGGAAGAGCTGGCATCATAGATTGAAAACTGAAATGAAACACTGGCTTCCATCAAGCCTCTCTCCTTTCTCTCTCTCACTTTTAACTTTTTCATCTTCTTCCCCTCTTCTCGTTAATAATTTTTACATCTGTTCTCATAGGGTCACACGTCTGCTTTCTCTCTCCTTTCTTTGTCTTACCTCAGCCTGTTCCCTTTCACCACCTTCTCTTCTCCTTCTTCATCCCTCTTCTCTTCCCCCTCCTTCCTCTTGCCTTTCTCTCCTCTGTCCATACCTTTCTTTCCCTTCACTCTCTTTACTATCCCAGTGTCTCCTTTCCTCCATAACTCTGCAATTTATGTAACAGAATTATAACTTCAGCTGACACAAACCTCCGAGCCCAGCGCATTCCAGCCGCAATGTCACCCCGGCCCAGCATTTCAATTGCAGATGATGCTTGTCTCGAACATGACCCCTAAAGTACTCCAAGGCAAGATGCATGCCTCACCCCGGCTTTAATGTGCCCATGAAGAAATGTTCCATTTGCATAAATGCAAAGAGGTGACGTATCAGCAAGCACATTCCAATCCACTTGCCAGGCAGCTGACTCTGTCCCAGTGGTCTTAAGGGGCACGAGACCGATGTGTTACCTGCGGGCCTTCATGGTGATCAGGTCATTGCAAAGAGTATGCAGTGGGTCCTGGAGAACAGACTCGCATGTTTTCCAGCCTGTGAGTTCCTCTCTCGATAATTTAATTTGTTGCAGCGGCCGGGGGTCAAATTTACAGCAGCTGCTCAACTCCTCACACTGAGACAGGTGAGCCACATGATGACGAAGGAGGCGGCGGCCAGCAGTGTGAGCAGGCAGCGCTACCAGCCCCTGCCATGTTGATTGCTGCAACTCCTGCCTCGGACAAATTTATTCCGGCCGCAGGACGTGACGTCATGTCGGTCCCCGTGCGCCTCATGCTACATTGTAGCATTAAACTCTGAAGTCTCTCAGCAGAGGGAACCCCAAGCCTGCGCAGCAGCACGCGCAGGCTACGTGTAAGCTGCCTACGTGCGCGCTGCCAGCTGCCCCTCAGAAGTTTTATTTAGGCAGCGCTATAAACTGTCTTGACAGATGAGGCGCTATGCATAATGCGTGACTTTGCTTTTCAGTGCGGGGATGCCGATCACCGCACTGAAATGCGTTAGTCTAACATCTGATTCTGGTATTTGGCAGGACTGTCACTCAGACCCAGTGGCGGCTGGTGACTTTTCAAAGTAGTGGGGCGTAAAAGTGGGGGTGAGTTCAACTGAATACTCTTAACCTTAGAAATGCCAACAAACAGATGTTATATTCAGCAATTTTTAAAATGCAGCATTGGGCGCTACGCAAATAACATGACATGACAATAAAGGCAGGATCGCTGACACAGGGAAGAGATTCGCCTTATGTGTGGCCCGCTTTCTGCATACCAAGTGTAAAAACTCACTGCATAGCGAGGAGGGGCTGACGTCTTTGTAAATGCCCCCTTGTGTCTGCATGATCCTCACATTCAAAAGTGACAGCAAAGACGACGTCACACCAGCCTACTCTAGCCTTACCATGACTTCAGTCCTCGAATTGTGCACCCCTCATTCGATGGCGCTAATCGCGCAATCATAGCTTCCTACAGATGACATTTCATGGCTTGGGGCTATACACCCACAGTGGAATACACCTTCACTCAACACTCCCATGTTTTTAACCTCACATTTATATAATATATGATCATCCCCCTAACCGTTTCTTCTTTTTTATTTTTTTTGTTACTGTATTACACATCTGCACCATACTGTTGCATAATTACCGTATTAACTGACATGTTGACACTTCCCATGATGCCTGTCTGCTTACCGCTTAAATGTTTATGTACAGTTGAAAACGTAATCAAAATGGTTGGGGGGAAAAAAGAATGGGGCAGGTGGAAAATGAGGGACTCATTTACAATAGCCCCCCTCATTTGAACACTGGTGAAGCAATGTGGTCTCAGATTTGAACTCTTACCAGGTTAATTCTGCCACTGCTACCTGGAGTCTTACGGTCCACGTATCTACACGACTGAGATTTGAAGGGTTGGAACCTCTTTTGACTGTTCTACAGTCGCGGTATTTGATGGTATTGGCTGTGTTAATCAAATAGGTGCTCAAGATGCCCCGCCCCCAACCATTACAATCTGCGTTTCCTTTTTTGGACAACACTGCTTCGGACCAGGAAAACGAGATTTCTTGGTGCTATAAATTATGTATTTATTCATTTCTTCACATTTAACTTTGAGTATTTTTTTGGGAGAGACCAAATAAGGTTTTGCCATAATTTAGAATTTTGCAGGAGATCACTTGAGAGGCCAAAGAGCAAATCTGAATCCTACTTAGTGTTGAGAAAGTACGTGCTCTCACCATGTCAACCCGGCAATGAGTTATGCAGAAAGAAGATATGATTTGCCGATTTCTTGTTTGAACTCTTGGACATTTTTATTGATAAATCTCCATTGTGATTAGTTTGTAAATATTTGCGTTGAGCTTTTCCTTACGGTACCAAACACATAACAAAATGTTTCACATTTTTACGCCCACATAGTTTGTTCCAGGACTTACTTTTCGATGGATAGGAAGAGGGAAATAACAGCATGTTGAGAGGAAGGACTGTGGTTTTGGATGTATGTAGGGGCATTAGCAGACTAAAGTGGCTGCATCAATTCTCAGTTTGGGAGTATCTCTGGAAATGAACTGTATTTAACCACCCACATGCTGACAGCAAGAACAGGCCCTGAAACTGCTAGCATGGCAAAGAGCTAAGCTATTGGGGGTGTTACAACACACTCGAAGTTGCTTACCCTGCAGACTGGAATTTTAGTGGCTATTGAGCCTTCCCTTTTTACATCCTCATTTTGCTAGCACTCTGCCAAAAAGATTCTTAAATTATCACATCATTGACTGCTCTACAGTCGCGGCCAGCATTATGGGCGTGTTTCGACGGGGGGGGGGGGGGGGGTGTAATTTGAAATTGGGTCATCGCGCCGCGCGGGGGGGGAGGCGGGAGGGGTTTAATGGGAAAAAATATATAAAATAAAACTTACCGTCCCGCCGCTCCGCGCCATCTTCTGGAAGGTTCCCGACGTCCGGTCCTGACTCCTGGGTTTTCGAATTCCAGGCCCGCCGGCTGCAGCTCTCCTCGCGTCATCAGGTAAGGCAGCCTCCCTCCCTTCCCTCCTCCAATCACAACTGGTGAGGCGACTCTGAGAGCGCCCCACCTGGGCCATTTTCTCTATGTAGGCTGCTGCATGCAGCAGCCTACATAGAGAAAATGGGAGAGTGGGCGGTCCTGCTCGAGGGCAGGGGGAGTGGCTTGCCCACTGTTGCGCATACTGACTGTTTGGTCAGCCCCAGGGCCGGCCAAACAGTCAGTATGCACAACAGTGGCCAGGCCACTCCCCCCCTGCCTTCGAGCAGGACCGCCCACCCCCAACCAGGCACTTCTGCTTTCTCGTAGTGCGAGAAGCAGAAACATTCATGGTAGGTATTACCATTTATGTTTCTGCCTTCTCGCACTGCGAGAAAGTAGTGGGGCGGCGCCCAAACGCCCCAATGGAGGAGCCGCCACTGCTCAGACCCCATAGGAGTAAGCCAGGGCCCGCCTTGCCGATTCACAGTAGGCCACACCACCACGGGCAGCAACGGGGTGGGGGCCACCACCGGGCAGCCCAGGCAGGCAAAGATGCAGGTAGGTCCGGGTCTTGGGCCACAAAGCGGTGGCGGGGTGCCTCACCACAAACCTCACCACAAACGTGGTGCCGGCAGCTAAGTCTCAGTGGCTCCACAGCATTGCTACGTTGCGGTTCAGGGTGGGGGGCACACTTGCTCCGGCCTGCGGCTCATCCTGCGCAGGTTGCTCCGCCCCCACTGCAAGCAGACGCTGTTCTGTCCAGGGGCGACACGGACAGCCACCAGCAGGTCTTTTCTCACAGGCTGAGCCACCCTAGGCCATTACCAAGCCCCTGCATTCTCGCAGTCCTCTGTGGGGGAGGGTAGAGCCATGAGCCCAGCACCCGGTCTTCGGCATCACTTCAGGGGCTACCACTGGAGCCTTCTCTGTGTCAGGGGGATGCAGAGGGAGTACGACCTCCATCTTGACACTCTTGGCCACACCTCCAGCCATGGTTCTGTTTTAAAAGCAAATAGTCAATAGAAGCTATGTTTTGTAAAGCGGCTTTTCTTGTTCCCTGAACATCTATTAGCAATTCAGCTAAAGCAGTAGAAGTTTCATTTATATTTTTCTCCATTAAACATGTAAGCTTGTTTATTATCCTAGTATTGTACACAGTGAACCCAGGAACACCTACTATGGATGTAGCTAAACTAATATATTCAGCTTTGGATAACAAAGTAATATCAGAATTACTGTCTTTAGACAGTTGAAATGTGTCTCTAGCATAGCGAGGGCGTAAAGCTGAATATAAAGGAAACATCATACGTCCTAATCGTGTTAAGGCACATGGTCCACCAGTCAGGTTCGCTGGAATATGGGTGTATGACGTATTGCCTTAAGAAAAGAGAACGGTTAATTTAACATGCCTAAAGTGACTGGCAACAGACACTATGGGGGCGATTACGATGCGGCCTGGAAAAGCTCCGACCATCGGTTGGAACCTTTCCGGGCCGCATCTCGGTTTAATTTCCTACCGCCGCATTACAATGCTGGAGGTCGGAAATTAAACCAGCGGGTTATTCCGGCTGGCTTCCAACAGGTTCAAGGAGCCCGTCAGCCTGTCGGAGCCTGGCCCTTAATCCCAAAGGGCGGCCTTTCCGCCCATTGAATTATGATACTCTGTGTTCGGCAGGCTTTTCATGTCGGGCTTTCCGACATGGAAAACCTGTTGGAGAGCGAGTATGGGGATGCCTAGAAGGGCCCCCTTGCCTCTGCGGCCCTCCAGTTGGGGGCTAAGGGGGCACCTACTGTGTCACCCTGTTCATCCCTGCGCCATGTAGCAGGCACACTGAGGTGCAGGTATGAACACAGACTCTCATTCCTCTATGGGAGCTTGTGTTACGGCCGGTTTAAGGCCATAACACTAGCTCCCATAGAGGAATGGGAGTATGCGACCGAACAGTGATGAGGCGGTCGGGAAAGCATAACCGGAGATCGGTTGGTCCCTTTTCTGAGCCGGTTACGTCCACCCGACATCGTAATAGGTAGGCCCCTAGGTGTTTGCAAGACATATTGTTATGTACAATGGTACACATACTATTGCTCCATAACTTACACAAGGTATGTTGCTCTCTAGAGATATTACTTATAGAACCATCAAGCTTTAGCTGCTGGCACTTACCTATTTTAGCAGGATCACATGTGAGGATGAAACAGGTATCACCAGCAGAGATATTGAATGTTTTGATACAAGTCATATTTTTCCACAGATTTTCTATCACTCTTCTCCACCATCTAATCAGCATTGGTAGGATTAAAGATATGTAAGAGAACAGTAACAGGAGTAGGTACAGTAACCAGACAAGTGGAGATAACGTCAAGGGTGCTCTTAATGTTCTGCATACAGAAGTGGGATTTGTTGAGCACATTTTGTGCCAAATAAGTCCATATGTTCTCCAGCTGCTGTAATAATCTTGTCATTTGATACTGGCGGTTGAGTCCCTTGGCTGTGGGCATCCCTGAACCCTCCCGGTCCTCTCCAGACGTGATCCAACACAGTCCAAACACCGCTATCAGGACATACACACGCCATGCTGTGATCTAGAAAAACAAATAAGTTTTATTCATTCTTGAAAAAAGCATTTATCAGCAGGAATATGCTCCCATTTCTCCTCTTCAGGTCTCCTTACAAATAGGATGTTGTCTTTTCCTGCAGCTATGATTTCAGCAGGCTTGGGGGGAGTGGTTGTTGGGGGATTCAATCCATACTTTGGCTCCTGGGTTCTTATCAGTGGAGCCGAACCCTCACTGTCCTCGCACAGTAAGAAGGGCTCGGGTAGACCCCTTCTTAACAATTCCTCCATAAACTGGAGTTTCTGCATTTGTCAAAGGCCTGTTGTTCAAAATTAACAATGCATCATGCAAGTAACTTTCCAACGTTTTAATGATCCATCCGACAATTTAAAAAAATAAAAGGCGTCTAATATATATACCTGGAAAAACGCGAACAGTCTGAATCGCCGCCAACCAGGGAGACTCCGAGTGAAAGATATCCTTCAGGTGGAAAAGCAGCAAGCCGGTCCGAAGAACACACGGGAGGTGTTCAGGGCCGTTTAAATGGGCCAATGAACGATAACGTCATAGAGGGGAGGGGTCTAGTCTTTTTCTTTCATCAATGGTCATTTTGAATTGATACTAGTGTCTGAATAGGTTAATCTAGTGTTCTCGTGTTTTAACATTTTCTCAACCTTGATAAATTGTTTTTTGCTTTGTTTTTCTGACACTTATGACTGATGATCACTGTATGACATGCATTCATTAGGACAAATGACGCTATTGAGATATCAATTATTAATTGGACCAAATGTAGATTTGTAATTTCCCTCATGTTATTTTATTTCTGTCAGGTCCCAGTACATCACCAAAACTATTTTGCATGGTCTTTGTACGCCCTGAGGAAGGTGGCACCTACATCTCGGTGCGTTCACCCAAACGCGCGTCGGCGCATTCCATGAGGCCCATCTAATTTCCAATTCTTTAAATCTGAACATGTTTAACTCTGCACAGTATTGAAATCCTGTATGATGATTTTTATATATTGACTGCTGTGATTGTAGGGCCTTTTTGTGTTACTTAGATCCTTCGTTTGTAGATTTGTGATGTATGTATTTATGGTATGGTATGATTTTGGTATGAGTCTGTGAGCTTGTTTGTGTATGATTATGTCTGGGGCCTTTCTTCAAGTCTGACCAACATCTGTGTATATATACTGTTATGCTTGATGCATTCCTCACAAACTGTAAATTAGCCATCGCATTGAATTAATTTTTTTGATTTTGATAAAAATGAAAAATAAAATCCAGTAATGAATTCTCTTCTGACTATGTGCTGAACGTTTTGTTTGTTGGTTTAGTTTAAGTGTCAGTATACAAATTGATGATACTTTGTACATTTTGAAAGATATAGGTAGAGAAAGCTCTTTTTTTCATGTTAATGTCTTATTTTCCCCTCAGTTCCTACCTACATTTATTTGCAGGGATTCCCCTTGTTATATTAGACACGTTGGTTGCCATCCCAGCAATTCTACTTATCATGAGCAACCACATAGTAGTCCCCCCGTTCTTGAAAACCATCTGGTGCCTTTCCCCTTCTGAGCTTGTACTATTGCCCTCCACAGATGTACTTTGTCGGCTCCCCTGAGGCTCCTTGACTAGAAAGTCATGGCAGAGTTCCCTCAATGCCCTGAAATCCTCCTCCAGCTTCTCATCTCTGTGGCACGCTTTCATGTGTACCTCCTCGGCTAGTGTCCACTCGTGCACATCTCTCGGCCACGCTGTGACCTTAAGCGCCTGTACTCCCATCCAGACAATCGCTATTTTACGTCGCGCCAGCACTAGAAGGAGTAGCAGAAGCTTGTGTGCTGTCTTGCTTTGGATTTTAGGTTTACGTATGAGCCCCATTACAAATTAATGGGGTAACCCGATCATCGCCACAGGACCTAGGTACAACATGATATGAAAAAATTGGTCCTTGACTAATCTTGGAGAAAAAAACAACTATTGAGGGAAACTTTATCATACGGGGTTGCCAGACTGGTCAACCACTTGTAATTCATACTATTCAACTGTAGTTTTTAGCCAAATGCACACCCTGAAAAGAAAAGGAAATTTTCCTAGACACACATTGCGTATACATAAAATACATCCACAATCTTTAGTTGAGTAAAATTCATTTTTTATATATTTTGAAAATTCAATACAGACATAAATCCAACGGTAAAGACATTACCACACAGATGTAATGAACGGATGCTCAAGAGAGAGGGAAAAGGAAGTGCTCATGTTAGAGGGGGAAAGGTGAAAATCACAGGATTTAGAGTTGCAAAGTATTCCTTTGTTTAAAGATGATGCTGGTTTACGAAAAAAACAGTAAAAGATGCCCTGTCCTGGACAGTTATTTAAAACATATTTTGCATTATTTTGTAAGTGCATGAATGCAACATCCTGATGGTGGGGAAATGATATAGTACAGGTCCTTGATGGGGGAATGTGTCAGAGTTTTAACTCGACTTGTGTGATGAGGGTAATTTGCTACCTCCGCTTGCGGGTCTTCTTCAGGACAGACGGGTGGAAAGGGCAAACTAAGGATGGAGAAGGATGTGTTAGCTAGAAGCAAACTCCACAAATGGAGGAGTGTGGGAAGAAGGCTATATGTACTAACCTAGTCCTGGTGCCAGTGAAGGGCGTCCCAGTTAGCTATTCCCCAGTGGTGAATAGTCTATCAAAAGAACAATTTGTGTTAAATTGCTCAAGTACTTAATAATATTGTAATAATGTAATATTAAGTAATAGTCTACTTAATAATACAACACAGGGTGTGATGTGGGCGCAAAGGAAACTAACCCGCAAAGTGTGGTATGACGCACTGAGGAGATCCACACAAATGTGATGTTCTTGGGGGTATTGAAGACCCTAATAGTTTAATCCTAGCACCGGGATGGCGATTAGTCCATATTCCTCAGGGCCAAAGAAAGAGGTGGAATATAGTGAAAACACAGTACAAATGAACTGTTTCCAACAAAACTGAAGGAGGGTAGAGGGGTAAACTCCTAAGAGCATGAGTCGTACCTGTGAAAATGATAACGCGCCCGGCCTCGTAAAAGCTGCTCTGTCAGTTTTCAAAGGGAACTGACAGGTGTACGCGGCATCTCTTAAAGGGAACCAGCCCTGGCAGGTCCGGCGTGCACGTCGCACGTGCACCATCCATAGGCTTGATGGCATGCGTGAGAAGGTGCGTCACCCAGGCTAATGGGGAACCCAGATAGAGCCGTATGGAATAATCAATGGTTGTCATGTCAACCAACACGCCCCGGGACTAGAGAGATAATTGAGCTAGTAACCAATCATGCCAAAGTGTTCCAAAAGGGGTGGCATAAGACCATTACACGTGGTATAGACCCTTTTACTTGATGAAAAAACAATGCGAAGCAAGGCCCAAGGCTGGAGTACTCGAAGCTTAAAAAAGTGAATGAACTGCAGAATGTATGAAAAGGAAAACACTGCCCAGCATTTGAAGTAAATCAATTACATAAATTACAAGATGCATTTCCCATTTTGTGAAAGTTCCCTGAATTCATGATCTTGTGGAAATAAAGTCTCACAACCTAAGTGTGCTCAGCATATATGTACAGTGACTACGATATACAAGTAAACAGAGACAGTCTGTAGTGCAATAAAAACAAACCTATTTACAAAGAAGGATATATATACAGAAAACGGGGGTAAGGAAAATGAATCCCCCGGCGTGCAGTTACAGAATAATTACATATGTACAATAGCATGAGTTTACAGACACAGTGCAAACCAATGATACCAACCCCAGAATGGGTTTAGGTAGTGTATTGAGCCATTACTTAATGTTGCAGCCTGTCTGGCTATCTCCTCATATTCATTCAAACCCCTCAACGTGGTGTCAAAAGTGTGGATCCATTTATACTCGCGAAGATTGAGGGTATGGGAGAAGTTACCACCCCTGGGATTAATATGAACTGTCTCGATGACCCACCACTTGAGGTCCTCAGCCGAGTGATCAAAAGTGGCAAAATGTTCAACTAGGGGGGCACCTTGTACCACACAGCGTATCCTACTACAGTACTGTAGTATGCGTGTCTTGACTTTTTGTGTCATCTGGCCGATGTATAGGAAGTCACAGGGGCAAGCAATGGCATATATTACCCCTGCGGAGTTGCAGTTAGTATGGTCTCTGTTGGTGTGAGTGTACCCATTATGTGTGAAGCTTTTAACCTCTTTTGTCATGGAGCAGGCCTTACAGCTGCCACATTTAAAATGCCCCTTAGTTAGGGGACTATTCCACAGAGACAATTGACTATTGTTGGGTTTTGAGGGAAGTAGAGATTTGACCAAATGGTGTTTCAAGCTTTTCCCTTTCCTAAAGGCATGCATGGGAGGATCTGGTATACCTAGGTCGTCGGCCACTTGATGCCAATGTTTGTTGATTTTTTTAAATTTATTTGCTCTTGGTGCAGAAAGTGGTGACCCATGTCAAACGTTCTTGTGTATTGGACTCCCTGGTTCTGGACCAGCCTAAAGCGGGCATTGCATGAGATCATGCGTGTGAGCACGCCCACTGTTCTCCAGTCTCCAACCTCCAGTGGCTCCTCCAGATCTGCGTTCCATGTAGCAAACTCCCTTGGGGGCGACTCCACCGCTTCTGCCCTTATGACCTTATACAACAAGGAAATGAGGCATTGCCCAGCTCCGCATGTAAGCATTACATCTAAGGTCAGCATGTGTTTTGGGATCGAGGGGTGTGTGGGCAATATCTCTTTAAATAGGTTGGACAATCCGGTGTATTTCAAGCATTGTCCCTGCCCCAGCCCAAAGTCTCCGCACGCCTGTTCATCAGTGATAAAGCTCTTGCCTGGATACAGGTCCGCCAGCACGCTGCATCCCCTTTCCTGCCACACCCGATATGACATGCTGGACATCATCCTCCTAACCGGGGCGAGGTCCCACACAGATAGCTCCCGGAGAAATAGAGCTAGCTTTAAGATTCGCTCCACAAAGTGCTGCTGGTGCGGGCAGTCTGCCTCACTGCGTATGGGGCTGCATCAGAGATTCTCGCTCCCTCCAGCAACAACGCTGGCAGGCTAACAGCTGGTGTCCTATTGCGTAGCAACCACTTTTCCCAATTGTTCACTTCGTCTAGACAACGAGAAGCGTGCTGAAGCTGTGTGGCATAATAATAAAGATCCAATCTAGGTGCATCGAGACTGCCATCTTCATATGTGTGGGTCAGAGTGGCAAGTGCCACTCTGCTTCGGCGTCCTGCCCAGTAAAGTTCTATTATGATGGAGTCCGGCGTCCTGAATATCCGCCTGAGTATGTGACATAATGCGTTTTGCAACATGTATAGACAGCGGGGTAGCACCATCATTTTGGCCAACGCTAGTCTGCCCATTAATGATAAAGGAAGGGTAGTCCAGAAGCTCACCGAGCGATCCAGAGCGTCAACAGTCTTGTAGACGTTGAGTTGCAGTATTTGTGCATACTCTATTGCCATTTGTATACCCAGGTACCAGAAGTGCTCCGGTTTTTCTATATGACTTAAAAAAATGCCATAGGAATTGATGCATTAGAGTGTGACATTTAATTAGTAAATATTCGGGGGCGGAGCTTGCCTGACTCTAAGATGGCCACGAGATAGTGCAGCTCCCCCGATCACCACCAGAAATCCGACAAAATCCGTACAAAGATCCAGTCTGTGCCCTGATCTGGAGGTGCCATCGCCTCTCTGTAGTTGAGAGTATTCTAACGCGCACAGCCGTGTGAAAATCAATGCGGCATTGATGGAACTACCGATGATGACGCACTTCGGCAGCCGTTTAGCGTGGAGCATTGTTGCGGCCCCGATCAACGTTGTGACCCGTCTCGGGAGGGAGGCTTCGGACAAACGCCCTCTCTGTGGATTGTCACGGGCCCAGTGACCGACACGGACGGCGCGGCTGGCGGAACCCCTGTGACACACAGGTACCGCCAAATCAAGCTGCTTGGGCCGTGAAGGGGACTGGTGGAGCAGTGGACCGGGGCCAAGAATCTGCCTGTGGGTGTCCGCATACGTCTGCGGCTGCCCGTTCTCACTGCAGGCTCCTATAAAGCTGGTGCGCATTTCTTCCACGTGGCGGCCTCTGCCAACCTGATCCAGTGTATCGAGGCCCTGAGTGCAGGCTGGAGGTGACGAGTGGGGGCCCTGCGGCAGGCGCCACTTTGCGGCCCCAACCACTTTGCAGTTCCTGACGGTGTGCTCGATTACTAGGAGACCACTACTCAGGACACTTCAGCACGCGAGTGTTCTCCAGAAAGTGCACATTTAGTTTTGGGAAACCAGGTCACTGTGTAGAGGTGAACATGGCTCCTGAGGACAGAACTGCTCAAGGCCCACTCAGGTAATTTAGCTTCACCTGATGCGGGTCGGCGCCACATCGAAACCATCCTAAAGAGGGAGATACCCATGAATTGTGAGTGCTGATGAAGTGGGGGAAGGGAGCGTATCACAACGCAGGGGCAGAGATTGCTCTTACGACCTATCGCAGCATTGAGACCCCAACAAGAGTGCACTCCTGCATCACTGTGAGTTAAGCCAAGCAAGACACTCTGTGCAACTCACTTAGCCTGCATCCATCCTCACATCATGGGCAAGACAGATAAGCTCCAGTCCAAGCTGCAGTTCGACTTACGCAAAACTCCAAGGTCGAAGGACTCTGCTTCCGCTGAACAGGACACTGCTTCAAATGACCCAGAAGAGGGCGCTGACATAGATGCGAAGCACACATTACGCACAAGCCAACAAAGTCTCTCTAAAATAGATAGTAAAATTGACGCACTCTCATTCCGGATGGATCGCATGTCGGAACGGCTGGACAGCACGGGGAGCGGCTCGACACTGCGGAACAACGGGTCTCCGACATGGTAGATGTAATACGTGCGGATGCAGAGACCGATAAAGAAAGAGGCAAAATTCTATGAGCACTACAGGTGAAGGCCAAAGATCTGGAAGCACGATCGAGGCGGAACAACATGCGCATTTTAGGAGTGGCCGAGTCGTCCAATATGGGCAACATGGAGCAGTACGTGAAACAACTTCTCGTCACACTCCTGGGCCAGAGCACCTTCTCAGAAAGTTTCGTCATAGAATGGGCACATTGATCGTTGGCACGAAGACCAATTCCCGGAGCGCCTCCTTGGCCTATAATCTCCAGATTCCTGAAGTACAGGTACCGAGACTCTGCCTTACGTAAAGCCTGTGAGTTAGGAACGCTCCATCATGAGGGATCAGCCATATCCCTATTCCCTGATTTCACACTGCAGGTGCAGGAGGCACGTAGGCTCTTCATTCCAGCAAAGAAAAAGCTCTGAGACTTGAATCTGCTCTATCCCGCCAAACTAAGAATCAAAATGGACAGCAAGGTTAATTTTTTCACCTACCCCAAAGCCGTCCTACGTACTCTCCTCAAAGACAGAGAGCAGTCCCCGAGACGACGTGGTTCATCGACTGCATCGCATTCCCAGGTGGAAGACTCGCCAAGTCCACACGACGAACATGTGCAGGAAGAGTGATTGTAAAAACTGCTCTGCTGAAGATATCACGAGGACCGGCAAGTGACACTATGGGTAACTAGCGCGCCATGATGCGTAAGGAGAAGTGAACACTGTGAAAATAGGGCAGACCTTGTGGGTGAAAGTGGGAGCGGGCTCGATTAATGACACCGAGCACAATGACTGATTGTCAATTGTAGGCGCATTCTGCTGGGTGCATATACCAATTTATTTGACACCTTATGGGGAGGTAGGCATCAGCTGTTAGAGATCTGGTCTATTGACAAGGTGGCAGAGGGAACTAGTTCTGATGGCAACATCTGCCCCCAAGTGTATCACACTGTTCGTTTGCTTTTTCCTGGGGTTATTGTTTGTTTTTGAGGGTTTGGGTGGGGCGGGGGAATGCAATTAGCTGCGATAGTTGTGGGTGCTCGTGGGTGGGAGGGAATGTTGTTTTTCTTCACGTGCCCGATTGCATGAGTGTATTTTTCGCTATCTTGGTTTTGCTCAGTGTACACTGTGGGCAAGGGAATCCGTCCGCCACTGGGGTCACCTCCATCGCATGGCCACTGACAAGGTAGGACCACAGGGTCTACAACTCATTACTTGGAAAGTCCGTGGCCTAAATAATGACAGAAAGGTTAGGAAAATCGGAGCTTATTTCAAAAGACACTCCGGGGCCGATTCCGATACCGGGTCGGACAGCTCTCCGAGAGCTGTCCGTAGCCTTACCGTGTGACCGACACGTACCCGTAGCTGGTCCGTCCTGCAGAGGAAGTACGATGCGCATAACTGCCAAAAACACGACCGACACGTACGCTGTGATTCAAGATCCATTCTCCGTACGAGCCGTAACTCCTAACACTGAACCGAGTCGCCTGGAAGCAGTATCCATAGCAGTTTCCGGCATGACAAGTACGATGCGTACTTCCTACGCGCCGGACGGCTCGCCACGTACGGGACGTCACAGCATCCGGAAAAAAAGCATATCAGCTACGATTCGCGCCACAACTCAATACACGGCTACGAGACGGACCAGCTTGCAGCGGGTACGAGACGGAGCAACAAGCAGCGTGTACGACACGAACACATCATGAATCCCATCGCGCAGGTCATACCAGTACTCTACATCTATGACCAGCTCAGGAACGGACACCGACGGCGCAGGCGGTAAGTCAGACACCTACCACATAAACAAACGACACATACCCGCAAAATGGCACACACACACAGATGATACACATACTGGCTACTAACAACAGTCCACCATAGGGGTTGCATGGCCAGCACCACAAACACCCACACCCATAGGGGACCTGTTGCCCATCACTACTGCCACCCCCACTCATAGGGCTTATGTTGCCCATCACTACTGCCACCCCCAGCCATAGGGCTTATGATGCTCATCACCCCTGCCACCCCCACCCATAGGGGACCTGTTGCCCATCACTACTGCCAGCCCCACTCATAGGGGACCTGTTGCCCATCACTACTGCCACCCCCAGCCAAAGGGCTTATATTGCCTATCAGTACTGCCACCCCCAGCCATAGGGACTATGTTGCCCATCACTACTGCCACCCCCAGCCATAGGGCTTATGTTGCCCATTACTACTGCCACCCCCACTCATAGGGAACCTGTTGCCCATCACTACTGCCACCCCCACACATAGGGGACCTGTTGCACATCACTACTGCCACCCCCACTCATAGGGACTATGTTGCCCATCACTTCTGCCACCCCCACCCATAGGGCATATGTTGCCCATCACCCCTGCCACCCCCAGCCATAGGATGGGTGATGCGCCACACATCCAGCATACTCCAACATCAGGTATGTCAGCAAAATACATCCCCCCTAACATCATGACAACAGTGTGTAGTCTGTGACAAATGCCCACAACAGTGATTATGACTTCGAACATACAATGTAACTAACAGCACATGTGTGACCAACACATGAGTGTGCCATACACAAGGCAAGCATCACTATAGCACTGTGGCAATGTAAAAAGAACACCCCCTCATTGTGTAGAATAGAAGTTAAGTGGGGGCTTCCAAACTGCAGCAGATGTTGAGCATTATGGTGATGGGTTCTAAACCCCCCCTCATCACAGTGACCAAAAGGTAAGGGTCATCATGGTCAAAGCTGCAAATAACAAACAGCATGTATGATCCCTGCTCCCAACACATTAAACACTTCTGTGGCAAACTAGTGGTTGTGTCCCATTCCCACAGAGATGTGGTGAGGCTAACAGTGCTGTGAAAACATAACACACTCTCAGCCATGTACAGACAAGCACCACACATGGGGGCTGACAATGCATACACAAGAGCAGAAGTGACCATCACCAAGCATGCACACATCTCGAAAATAGACACACTAATCAAAACAACATGTGAGACTGTAGGTGTCAGCTCACAAACTCACATTCCATGCCAGCAATGGCACCTAACAACCAGGATGAATGTGCACAATGATGTGATATGACTCACAGGGACAGCAGGCAAAATCACAGAAACAGCATCCAGACAAAGGCCCACAACAGCAATACCAATGCACTGGTGCAGAGGCACAAACAGGCAAACTCACACTGCACATCTGACACAGCATGTGTGTGTGTGTGTCACAGTATCCCCAGGCATCTACACAACACATGAGGGGGGCTGAACCACAGTGACACAGATGTGACACCGTGCCATACAAAAGTAAACCATCATTGGGACACCCTTAGTAGGCAATCAGGCATTGGGAGATGAGAGGGAGCACAACAGACACATGTGACACAAGCTGGAATGAACACCAACTAACACAGCAAGAGACTGACACACAACAGCACTACCTCCAGAGACCAGATATTGGGGTGACACAAGCATGCATGACACCTCCTCTGTGATGACAAAGGCAGATGTCGTACAAACTGGGAAACCCAGACATGTGTCCTGTTCCACAAACGTACATCACACATACACAAACAAAAATCACTCAGCATGGCCCCTCATCCATGGACAAACGGGAGCTAGGGGACCATCCATGCAAACATTTACATCAGTCCACCCTCAACACCACACACCCTGAACTGCAACAATGTGTATCTGTGAAGCCCACATGGACAGGTGGCATTGCACATGCACCCATGACAAACAAGGGAATGTTGGGAGGAACTAAGGTGTACAGACACATCACACAAGGACAGTTTACAACCCTGGGGAATGACAGACATACTGCACAGTATGCGGTACATGGCCATGACCTCAAAGCTCACGTAACCTTCAGAATCCCTGCCACAGTCCCAGGACAATGCAGAAGCCAAGGAGAACCACAAGGCACACATGCTGACACCTGCCAGCATTGCAACCATGAACCCGACAAGTGGGAGCAGTCACACACACATACAAATGTCTCAATCACTGAAAGGTACCACCTAGGGACAACTACATGATTTAGCAAATAAACAGGTGCCTTGGGGAACCCTGACTGTGTCCCATCTGTGTCTGACAACATCATCACCACTCAGAACTGACAAATTACAATGATGATACACCAATTAACAGTAGTGTGTCATGCACACACACATCTGGTAGCCCATTGGAAAAGTAGTGGGATGAACCCAGTACCACTCAGCAAGCATCACCAACAGGAACATATCAAGGGAACACTGTGTATGAACAGGGATGTGCACACACACACATGCTCATACAACACACACCATGGGCCCAGGCTATGTCACGGTACAACACACTTACTTGAGGGGACCCAACTCCTGTGGAAGCCCAGCTGTGCCAAACATATTCACCGCACGTCTCACTCATGCCTGCAGAACACTTGGTCAGTCAGCCATTAGTTACCACACAATGAAGGCTCTGGTCACAAAAGCCTGGGTACGTGAGTCTCCCCTAAGTCATCTGCACATACCCAAAACATATGTCTAGCAAGTTGCACAGAGGACCCAGTTGCTTCTATACCAATGATGCCCACACCTGTAGGTCCAGTGGTGATGCGCACAAAGTCTGTGGAAGTGACAAATTGGACAATGGGAAGCACATCATATGTGCATGGGTGCAAGCCAGAGATGTGACCATGCAAATGAAATGTTCACAGAGATGTCCACAAATAGTTGATGCTGACACACCCAGGTAGCTGCAAAGGATGACATGGATACCCACCAGAATAGGATACATATCTCATGGACCACAGGGAGTACCTCACAGCAACACATCAGTATTCAACATTGGAAACCAAGCATCACAGGTGCAAGGGCATGTTAAATATCATCAACATAACGTACAGCTAAATCTAGTTCACAGGGATAAAGAAAAAAGCTTTATTCAGCATATTAAAAGTTAAACGTCTGTTCAAACAAAAGGCCAATGGCCAGTCCATGTCCAAATGCCAAGGAGTGAAGTAGAGTGACAACTGTCACACCTTGCTTGCCTGCACTGCTAAGGACTGGGGTCATCCCCTCGGAGGGGCATACATGGGGGCAGGCCAGACACCGCAGGGACAGGATCATAGCGCAGCAGAAGGAGGCAGTGAAGAGGTGGTGGATGCAGGCGAGACACTTGCAACTGCAGTGGAGCTGACTGAAGTGGTGGGTGCTGTCACAACTGTGGGGCACAAGTCAGATGGGGTGGGTGCCGGCACAACTCCAGTGGGCAGGTCAGATGGAGTAGATTGGGTCACCACTGCAGTGCCCAAGTCAGACGGGGTGGTCGTGGACTCCACTGCAGTGCCTATATCCATGGGAGCGGAATGGGGGGCAGGTGAGGTTGGCAGGACGTTGGGGGGGACACGGTCCCCACATCAGTGGCACTAGCCGTCTGACCAGGTGTGGCGGAGCAAGTGCTAGGGGGGATGGCCTTAGTATTTTGGGGATGGTGTATCTGTGGGTGGGGGAACCCGGGGCAGGGAGTGGCGGGGGAACCTCTGGAGTGGTGGCCTGGGGGATGGAGGACGGAGACTTTGCCTTGGAGCTGCATGGTGGTGGGGGGGTCTTGCTCTTCCGGCGCCGGGGGGACTTGCGGGTGGGGGTCTCAGTCTGACTGGGCCTGGGGGAGGGTGTCTGGGTGTGAAGGGCACTCCCCTCTGTGTGTGGGGACTTCCTCTTCCCCTTGTAATCAGGATCTGCTGGGTCGGTGGGGAAGAGGCCAAGGTCACAGAGGAAGAGCTTCTGGGGAGATGGGGTTGCAGGTGATGCAAGGGAAGGGGGCTGGGAGGGAGAGGTCTCGGAGAACTGCGGAGTGGTTGTTGTTGACTGTGTGTGTGTCTGCAAACCAGCCCCTGTGAGTGTGGTATCAGCCCCCTGCGCTTTCTTGTGTGCACGTCTAGACCTTGGTTTGGGTGTTTGTGTGCTTGGGACAGGTAGGCTGCTGGGAATCGTGGGTGGTGCGGGGGTAGGAGGGGTGTGGGACTGTTGGAGGAGGGACACCTCTGCCGTCAGGGAGGAGGCCACGGACTGATTGGTCCTCTGTTTCGCAGACATGCCCGAGGAAATGCCCTCCATGAATGACACCAGTTGTGTCAACAGACTTGTGTGTGCATGGAGGACCTTCAGCATCGACGTCTGCCCTACATGGATCTGTCTAAGTCCACAGACTCCTCACTCAGGGCAGCAGGGGACACAGGGGCAGGGGGTGCGGTGCCTGGCACAAAGGAGACATGCTCACGAACACGGGAGCCTACAGGGACCTCTGTGATGGGAGCCGATGGGAGGGTGGTGGTGGTGGTGGCGGTGGCGGGGACAGCCTCACTAGCTGGGGTTTGGTGGCTGCTGACACCCGCCTCCACAAGGGAGTCATCCTCAGAGCTGCTGTGGCCCTCAGCTTGGGGGGATGGTGCTGACAACTCCTCTGTGTGGCTCCACTCGCCCTCCGTGCCACTGGGTCCCCCCGACTCCTCTCCTTCTCTCCCTGTAAGGCTCTGTGGCTCCTCCTGGTCAGTGGAGCTGTCCCCTCCTGTGGCCGTGGATGTATCTGGATAGGAATAGGAAGTAAGAGAACAACATCAGTCACCTGCACCAACTGCACACACCACAGTGAGTACATCACATCACAGGGCAAGCCCTGGCATTATCAGCTGAACACAGCTCAAAGTGCCAACACTGTTTAGAATAAGCCAATTGTCATTCTCAACATCAACCATGGCACACATATCCCTCCTTGACTTTCACACATATGTCTGTTGCATGTTGGATGCTAACACCCCAATGTGCCAACATGCACCACCCACACATTAGTTCGACATACAAGTGAACATGTCGGAGTATGTCACTATACACACAGCACATCTCTTGCTACTGACTCGGTACAGGTGTCCGGATGCAGGGATGGGCAGAGACTCATTTCACATGCTTGTGATGCATGCCAGCAATACCCACTATGATGTTCTCATGTCCTGATGGGCAATGCCACAATGGGGTGCATGGTGCACACTTGAGCACAATGCAGGATCACTTATAGCAAGTTAAATGCCATGGCACTGGGATGCCCTGAAAGTCAGTCAACCCTGTCTCCTGTCACAGGGGCAGGGCATCCGGACAACAACAATATGCACTGACTCACAATCCTAGCTCAGGGGTAAAGCTAACTCTGCAGATGACTGGCGCACTTGCCCATCCCCTGCAAACAACATATACAGGACCCAGAAGACCCCACATAATGCAAATCAGACATATGAGTCTCTGCATCACAAATCCCTGTACATTAACACATCACAGTCTGCCATGCATGTAACCCAGCTGCATGAAGGACACAATTGCATACACCATTGTGCGCTGTCAGATGATCACACACCTATATGTCACACAGGTCTTGTCTCTCACAGTCACATCTCAGATGTCATGCTGACCCTCTGAATCATGGACACCCCAGTTGTACGTAACAACAAGCCACACCCTAATGAACAGAGGCAGACCTGAGGGCACATGTCACTAAGCACAACCTGCAATTTCATACACAGGAGTGGGATTACAGAGTGTTTCTAAATGCCCTTGAGGAGGCATGACTGGCCAGATCTACGTGAAACAGTGTTTGGCCCTGGACAGTAGTCAGGTGGCTAAGCAAGTGTGACATACTTGATATACATACTCCTGAGGCCTCAAAATTGGAGTCCCCTGCTGCATGGGTTTGTTTGGAATACCCCAGCCACATGTGGCGAGTCAGACCAGCAATTGGAAAACATCTCAAGGGCACACACAGATCACATGTCAGGCATTGTGTAAACAATTGACCCACCCATGAGACCCACAACATAGTCACGGGAACAGATGCTGTCCGGTAGCTGAAGCATAGCTGACTGCAGGGACACAGTGCCCTAGTGACACAAGCAACAGACTGCAGGGGCCACACCTGTGGAACAGATGAGGAGGGTGCATCACACAATTGAGGGACCTGAGTATTGGACTACAAGACCTACGTAATGTGGAAGTGTGACCAGGCCAAAAGATTGCTATTAGCATGTCAGACATAGTACACAGATTAGGCATGGACTTACCCCCTTCCAGCTGAATTGTGGCCTTCAGCTGCCTATCCAGGTCCGGGAAGACCACCGCCAGTATCCGGAGCATGTGGGGAGTCAGGGTCCGGTGTCTGCCCCTTCTGCGTGGAGGTGACAGCTTCAGCTGGATTCTAGCTATCCTCCGGGTCCAGCCCCGAAGGTCCTGCCACCTCTTCTGGCAGTTGCGGATCCGGTGCTTGTAGACCCCCACCGAACGACCTGCCCGGGCAATGGTCAGCCATATCTCCTGCTTCTGGTGGGCATCAACCTGTGACGATGACAAAGTGAAAAGTACATTGACACGCATGCCCCATTTTTGTGCTGCACACATTTGGATAGACATGTCATCATCACAAAGGGAAATGAGTTACACAGGTAGTGCAACCATGGTGAAGGACAAATGCCCTGCATGTCTGGCATGTTAACAATGCCTGGATAATTTAAGCTTGCACTAATGCACTTTAGCAGCAGGATAACTGTTCATTACATGTACCTACACACTTTGGGGGATGAAAGTAGTCAGTGAGAATGCTTGCCACTGGTGTACACACTGCTAGTACTGCTAGTCAGACAACATGCATAATTAGGAAGGCAGTGGACTGCACACTGACCTGCTCCCCTGGTTTCCCATAGAGCTTGCTGTACTGTGGAAGGAGCCCGTCCAGCAGGGCCTGGTTCTCCTCCTCAGTGAAGGCTGGGGCCCTCTCCAGAGTACGTGCCATAGCAGGAGCCAGAGGATGCAGAGACAGCAGCAGTGGTAGCAAGGATGTGGTCCAGTAGCATGTAGTGCAGGCAAGTGAGCTCCCTGGGTGCCAGCCAGCCTTAAATCTGTGCTGCAGAGGCAGAATCTGTGCCATGTGTCCCAAGTGATAGGTCCATCACGGTTGCATTCTATGAATCTGGCGAATCCATTTAAATGTACGACTCGTACACGCCTTCCGCATCGTTCAAATCTTCACCTTCATGGAACACTTGAAATTGCAACATTGTTGTAGGCTTCCAACTATTGTGGAATAAACGTGTTGCTGATGTGTAATGAACCTGTGCTATGCTTTCTTATGTGCGTTGTCTGTCTTCCCACATCTGAGTGACATCTGCTTACCTCACCTGTGGACTTGTTACTACTGACTGGGATTGGTGTTGTGTCTGTGCATGCCAATGTGTTTCAGGTCAACATCATTGTGTGTGATGAGTAACATGGCCATGGTGAGTATGTGTTGTGGTGCCATAGTGGTGTGTCTCCCTCACATGTGTCACATCACCATGACTCACCTTACGTTGGTCACATTGTTGCAGTATTTAGTATGCACAGTGTTGTGTAGCAGATCGAACTCTCCCTGAACATGACAAGTTGGAATCACAACAGAGGCAAGTATGGTGTACTGGTGAGTTTATTTTCAAACATGTGTGAGGGAAGTGCACAGGATGGTGGGTGCTGTACATTGGTTTGGGAATCCAAAGTTCACATTAGAGTTGGAAGTGCTGGTAGATGAAATGTCCAGAGTAAAGTCCACAGTCATCTGCTACATTGGCCCAACATGAACCCTCCATGTCATGAGGGTGAGTTGTGTGCGATTGAACGAGGTGAACGGGTTGCGCACAAAGGACATTGTCCAGAACAGGTTTAGAGGCCTTGGGGGATGTGCTGGGACATCTGCCTCTCACCTGTCCTTCTTCGGACGACCCCTCTTCTTCCGGGGGGGGGGGGGAATCTCCTCAGGTGCAGGCCTCTGCGGTGCAGGGGACTCTCCGCCAGAGTCCTCCTCCCTCCCTGTGGCGCTGGCAGATGGTGTTGCGACAGATGTTGAGGCCACACAGGGAGGTGTGGACAGGTTGGTGTTGATCTGGCGGAGGCATTGGAGTATGTCCCGATGCACCGCAGTAATGGCATCCCACTTGGCCTCCATGCGGGCATGGTGGGCGACCTGCTCGTGTTGCTTGTCCTTGAGGATCCCCACTACTTGGCCAAATCCTCCGGTGCTATCCTGGTACGCATCTATGATGCATACCAGGTAGGGGTCATCATACAGTCCAAACCCCTCTGCAAGGCGCGCCCTCTGCCTCCCACCCCTCCCAGCACCCCTATCCACACGGGCAGGACCAGCGGCGGGACACACAGGTGACACTGGGACCCCTTGGGTGGTGTTGCTGGTGGTGTTTGCTGTAGCTTCTGGGGGGTCCTGTGTCCCTGTGCTGTGGGTGTTGATTGGCCTTGGTCTGTACGTGTTGGCGGGGGTGCCCTGTCGGTGTCTAGATGCTGGAGGCATGGTTACGGGGGTGCAGATGTTGATGCTGATGGTGCTGCATGATGGCTCACACCGGAGGGGCCAGGTTGGTTGTCGTCATCCGAAGAGGACAGAGAGAGAGTCAGACCAGAGAGCTCAGTGTCCGCCAGAGTCTGGGACTGGGTATCCTCATCATTTGGTGCTGGGTGCCCAGCACCACCTGTGTTTGGAAGAGACACACAATGTGAGTTATGTTTCTACATGCATCGATGGTTTACAAACATGACATTTTCTACTTTTCGAACAGATGCCTGCCTGTACACTGCTTTTTCCCAGCTTGTCACGGACAGAGTTTGATATTGTTGTTGGCCATTTCCCAGCATGGCCTTGTGCTCCCCACAACTGAGCCCAGTATCAGACATCTTGTCAGTCCCTTCCCACTCCCTGTGAGCTTGCTGGGCCATGTGGGTGGGTGTAGATTGTCTGTGACTGCGACTCCCATCATACTCTTGGCTACACCCCCCTTCCCAGCATGCCCATACTTCCTCCCTCTTGACTCTGCTTCCCTGTGAGGGGGTGTGACAGCAATGGCAAGATGGCTGACTGTGAAGTCCTGGTGTTTGTTGTTGGCCATTTCCCAGCATGGTCTTGTGCTCCCCACAACAGAGCCCAGTGTCAGACATCTTGGCAGTCCCTTCCCACTCCCTGTGAGGCGAGTATGGTTCAGTTTGAGCTTGCTGGGCCATGTGGGTGGGTGTAGATTGTCTGTGACTGCGACTCCCATCATACTCTTGGCTACATCCCCTTCCCAGCATGCCCAAACTTCCTCCCTCTTGACTCTGCTTCCCTGTGAGAGGGTGTGACAGCAATGGCAAGATGGCTGACTGTGAAATCCTGGTGCATGGGTACTCACAAACTTTCTCTCGGGGGCCAAATTTACAGTGTGGATTCTGGCCGAGGGCCGCACTGGTGGGGGCGGGGTCATTGGGGGTGGGGTCAGTGGGGGCAGGGTCAGTGGGGGCGGGGTCAGTGGGGCAGGGCTATAGGGGGGGGTTAAAATCACTGCTGTTTCAAAACATTACTAGACAATGCTGTATTTCCAAAGCAGATGTAACTACATGGAGCACATGTTTATAATGTTTTTTTATTAGGATCAACCAAAATGCACCCATCAATCAAGGACCATTCACTTCACAAAGAAAAGAAATGTCCTATTAGTTAAAAAAAAAAAACTGTGTTTACATTTTGTAATCATGGTTAGTAATAGTGTTTTCAATATTGTAACATAGCAGCAGCGCACTAATATTACTGCAAGTAATGTCTGTGAGACCACTCCCATTTCTCATATGCGAGTTGCTGTTTTGATCTAACATTATTACAATGGCATCTGAGACAGGTGGGGAGAAAGAGAGATGGTATCTGAGCTTTGGTACTGCATCGGAGTCTGTTACACCCGACCTCAGCAGCATCGGAGTCTTCTGCAAAGCTCTCAACGTCCTGCCTTCCCAAACAGGGCCGGCTTTAGTGCTGGTGGCGCCCTGTGCGACAATGTTTGTTGACGCCCCTCCCCCCCCAATGACCACCACCAACACGGATTCTCTCACCAGCACCCTTTAACAGTGACCAAGTCACCATAACCACACTCTCTCAGATGCATTGAATTAGTTATATAGCGCCACTCATACCAGTGTAGGGTGTCCGAGCACTTTGCATCTCACACACACATTACAGAGACAATCAATCATACGTGTGTAAATCTGTGTATAGGAAACGTTACTTAAGCCAAAGGACTGAAAGTGTAGGAGTCACATGTCATCCATACTGGTAGGCAGCATAGTTTAAGAGTGCTTGGTGTGGAGAAGCACACACGCAGAGTCGAAAAAGAAACGGCATAGTTGGGAGTTTTCTGTAATAATAAGAATCGATTTCTAGCAAAATTAACCCTTTTTGCAACATTAATCAATGTTCTAATGATGTATACTTTGCAGAGTGTATGCCGTTCTGGGATGAAAGTTAATAGCTCGCTGTTCTATATTAGGACTTTAAGTTATAAATTGCAAGTAACAAAAGGATGTTTCCCTTAAAAGCAGTAATCTGCTGATCTGTTGACATCATACGCACTCTGTACTCTACTTGATACACGTTCTTTGCCGCAGGCATGTTAACCCTGTGCACTAACTTCACCGAAAAGTCAAAACCTCAAGATACAAAATGCTGATCTCTCTCCAGGAAGATAATTAATCACACGAGTTATGAGAGGCCTGGTAATTGCCTGCGGAAAGAAACGCTGCAGCAGGTGCTTCAAAAGCACAATAAACTTAAAAACACGGCGCCCCCAGGAAGCCAGCACCCAGTGGCACCTAAAGCCGGCCCTGGGTCAGGATATGGAATTGGTTTGATTTCCCAAGGCTGTTAAATCCACCTCAGGCGGGTTGATATGCGTCGCACTACCCACTCTGTCCACCTCTGAGGGGGAAAGGTTGGGATGGGTGCTTTCAGTAGAGATTGTTCCTTGTGCTGGGGATGAGGATAATGATTAATCATTTTAATGCAGTCCCTGTAATGGGCTATCACATTTTCTCCTTTAACTAGGTTTTATGTTTTCCTTGCTTAACTATGCCATAGTTAATTTGTCATGCGTGTTCACAGGGCGCCTTTGGCTTCCATCAACAAACTACACAGCCGCAGGAGGAGAGAGATAGAGGACGCAGCCAGCACCCGGCAAAACAGAAGCGGTTACAACCGTTACATTTACACTTACCTGCAGCTTGACTGATATCGGGAGTTTTTCCGGCTGCAATGCAGATCCTCCCCGGGGCTGGGGGCTGCGGGCTGCGAGGAGGTCGACGTCGACGCGGACACGGACACTGGAAGCTTCTTCAAAGGTCCTTTAAAAGTCAGCTGTAAAAGCGCTAGTTACAGCTGACTTTTAAAGGGCTTTTGCTTCGCGCCGGGTGCCGTGTGTGACGTCACGTCACGTCTCAGTGGCCCAGGCCAATCAGAGGCGAGATAAGCAGAGAAGATGGTCGCAGGAGCAAACGTATTGAATACGTATTCACTACGTATGCGCCTGCGGCCATCTCTACGAATTTGCATACTGTATGAATGTGTATGCTGCAAGGGTCCGCGGGCCGCCGATGAAGGGCGGGCGGGCCGCCAGCGGCCCGCGGGCCGTACTATGAGTACCCGTGTCCTGGTGTTTGTTTGGCTACAAGTCCAAAGAGAGCCCCTGTGCTTCACACGGGGTATCTTTTGCTGATATTTCAATGAGGTGTGTGTCAATGCATTCTACCCGGTGAGTTGTGTGGAGTTTCTGTTGAGGGGGGGTGTGTCTCCACATGGTGGTAAGTATGGTCAGGGCTGTCAGTCCTCCTTCCCATCATGAAACGTGCTTCCATTGTAGGGCGTGCAAGTTGTCTTTCAGGATGTCAGTCAGTGGTGTCCTGCTTCTGATTTGCACACAACCCCTAGCAGGTTCTTGTGCTCCCCACAGCAGAACCCAGTGTCAGCCATCTTGTCAGTCATTTTCCACTCCCTGTGATGTGGGCATGTTTCAGAGAGGTCTTGATGGGCCAATCAGGAGGGGGAGCATTATCTGTGACTACAGGTCCCATCATGCTTTTGGATACACTCACTTCACCTGCATCCCCACTTTTCCTTCCTGTCAGTCAGCTGCACTGTGAGGTAGTGTTTTTGTGGTGGCAAACTGTCTGGCAGTGTCTATTTAGCTTTGTACCACTGGCTTGCTCTATTTTTTGTAGGTTGGTGCATGTCATGACACAGTTCCCCGTCACTATGAGATGGCAGGTATTGTGTTTGTCTGACTGGCATGCACATAATTGGATGATTATCTATTGGTTACTGTAGCTTTGCTTGCGGTGCATGGTTTCACTGTCCCCTTGCCACACAATCTTGGGTATGTTGTTTGTGTACTCACCAGGCTCTGGGAGGTCTGTTAGGCCATGGATGCTCTCTGGTGGTAGGATGTCCCGCACCTTCTCCTCCCAGGTCCTGAAGTAGACTGGTTTGGCAGGAGGGCCACCGCCGGTGCACTGACTCAGGGCGTGATGTTTTTCGATGAGTTTCTTGACCCTCCTGTGCACGTCATACCACCTGTTCTGGATATCGTCCTTTGTGTGCCTTGCTGGTGCTTGAGCGTTCACCTTGTCCACAATCCTCGCCCACATCTTTGTTTGATGTGAGATGGGGGTCCTTTGGACCAATGTACCAAACAAATGTGGCTCTACTCTGATGATCTCGTCTACCAGCACTTCTAACTCACTATCTGTGAACTTTGGATTCTTCTTTGGGGGCATGGTGATGGGTGGTGGTGGTAAGGGATGTGTGTGTGAGGGTGCAAGTGAGGGTGGGTTGGTTTTGCTGGGTGTATGTGTGGGCTTTTTTTATGAGGTGCTGATGGTGTGTGAGTTGTGTGATGGGTGAGTTGTGAGTGTGTCTGTGGTTGCTGTGTAATGGTGTTTGCTGCTGGCTGTGTCTCCAGTTTGAAAGGGATGATGGTAGTGATTGTAGTCCTTTATATAGTTGGAGTTGTGGGTGTGTCTGTGTCCCATTTGTTTTTTATTTGCCATTTATTGGCTTTGTCATTGCTTGTTTGGTCCTTATTTTGTCTTTTTTCCTTAGGGTATTGTAGGCATGAAGGAGACGTTCATGTGACTGAAACGGACGCTGCTGTTGTCTTGTGCGGGCTTCTCCGCCTCGTTCACGCTGCCTATCTTCTGTGTTTGATACGCGTCGGTCGCGGCGATCTCTATTGCTTGTGTGCCCGGTTGTCTGTGCGTGTCGGTCGTGCGGCTTGGTCTCCGTGCAAGTCAGTCTGGTTTTACACGCATTGCATCGTACTGCGCGGATCGGACATCACGGGTACGGGTCGGTCGGGTTCATTCCGGGTTTGTGTCGGTCGGTGAAAATCGCGTCGGTTTTCCGGCCGGATCACTATTTTCCCTACGGCTCGGTCGTGCGGCTTGTGTTCCGTACGTGTCGGTTGTAATTCACTCGCGTTGCATCGTACTGCACAGGTCGTACGGCGCTGGTCCGTGTCGGTCGGTATTTGGTCCGGGTCCGTGTCGGTCGGTTCGTTTTGCGGCCGGAATCGGAATCGGCCCCTCTGTGTCTGGCGCAATCTTATAGGAAACGCATCTCACCCCGGAACGTAGTAGAGACACGCAACGTAAATTACATGGGATATGCTTTTCCTCTGATTTCACTTCTCACGCTAGAGGGGTTCTGCTGTGGGTCAATAGAAAAGCTGGGGTGGAGATGACAGGCTTGTTGAGTGACCCACAGGGTAGGTTTGCGATGGCTCTCTGCAAGAAAGGCAACCTGCAATTTCTACTAGTGGGAGTGTATGGCCTGAATTAAGATGATCCTCAATTTTACAATTCCCTAGCGGCCAAATTGGTACAATGGAGAGGCATCCCACAACTTTGAGGGGGGATGGATTTTAATTGTATTTTAGACCCACAGTTGGACAGGTCACAAGTCCCGCCCAGATGCCCAGCAGCCACAGCAGTAGCCTTGCAAAACATTATGCATGCAGATGGCCTCCTGGACATCTGGAGACATAGATATCCCGCAGCGCGTAGTTACACTCATTACTCATCAGTGTAAGATTCTCACACCCTTATAGACTTTTGGATAATATTCGGGAGGTTAGAGTCGGGTGATCGCCTGTGATCATCTTCCGCGTACATATTCTGACCACTCCCTGGTTCGACTAACACTGAGCTACAACACTCCTCATGTCCTGGCATTCACAAGGGGCTTTCCACCTTACTCTCTATTAGACACAGTATTTAAGGAGGAGCTGGCAATGGCTATGGAAGAGTTCTTCTCTTATAACATTCGCCCCGTCCTATCATTCACCACAGTCTGGGAAGCATTCAAAGTCTACATTCCGTGGGTGGTGATTTCAAAGCATGCGGGAGTGCTGCGCTCTATTCAAGGCAGGTTAAATCTTTTAGAAAAGGAAAACGGTCAACTAGAACGTGCTATGTCTGAGACCAGGAATGCACAAAGCACCCCACTCTTAAAACTAAAATTGGTGGAGTTTCAGGATACCGCTAATGATGAAATTAAACATATTGGGAAATATGCAACAGCACGTATCTATGGGTAGCGGGATTGACCGGGTGCAGTATTGGCAGGATTACTGAGGCCCAAGAGGGAGCTAGACAAGATGGTAAGCATGTTGGATGAGAGCGGGAGCCCGCTTGGTACCACTGAAGATATCGCAGCACATTTTCGTGAGTATTACGAGAAATTATACACCTAGCAAATTCCAACAGATAGCGAGGCTCTAGAGGAATATCTCTCATACATAAAAATGTCCTGGCTGGTGACCGAACATAGAGAACACTTAATGGCGCTGTTGACAACTGATGAGATTCGGGGTACATTGAGTGGGGTGGCAGCAGGGAAGGCCCCTGGGGCGGATGGTCTTCCGGTGTTCTTTTATGAAGAATTTTTGGATATACTGATCCTCCACCTTAAAACGCTATATGAAGAGATGGCGGAGTCGGGTATCATGCCACCTTCTATGCGTGAGGCTATTATCATCACGTTATTAAAACCGGGTAAGCCACCTAGCCACTGTTCCTCATATAGGCCCCTGTCCTTGCTTAACGTGGATGTGAAGAGATATGCCAAAATCCTGGCCAATAGGCTTGCCCCCCTGTTACCTGGCATTATACGATCAGAGTAGGCGGGGTTTGTCCCCAGCCGTAATCTATCTCATAATCTGAGAACCTTGTTTGGGGCGGTGAAGGGATTAAGCCCAGAAGTCAAAGCTGCTGCAGTGTTTCTCGACACTGAGAAAGCCTTCGACTCTGTAGAGTGGGGGTTTATGTTTGCGGTACTGCGCAAGATAGGAGTCGGAAATATATTCCTACATCTAGTACAGGTGTTGGATGCCTCACCCACAGCCAGAGTGCGGATAGGAGACGCAATTTCCCAACCATTCTGCATTACACGCGGGACGCGGCAGGGGTGCCCTTTGTCCCCGCTCCTGTACGCAATAGTCGGGCTTGTGCTATTCATGAATATCACACCCGTAGAGGGCTGGGATTCCCCGAGTACACCCTCAATATTTCCACCTATGCAGATGACACTTTACTATATGTTTATGACCCAGAAGTAAATTTATCCCCCATATTGAGGGAAATTGTTCAGTTTGGTGGGCATTCTGGGCTTCGAGTAAACTGGACTAGATCCATCATACTCCCCCCTCACCCCACCACCACAGAGCCCAGCATGGAGTTCCTGCTACGCTGGACTGATGAGTCAGTACTGTACTTAGGAATTCAATTTCATACCGATCCCTCGATAGTGATTCGGGAAAACTACGTCAAAGCCACCCAAAAGCTGGTGGAAAATGTAGACAAATGGATACGGCTCTCACTTTCATTAATGGGACGGATCTCTATAATGAAGATGGTAATCTTACCACAGTTCCTCTTCCTCTTTCAGAATATACCCATTCTTCTACCCAAATATATTTTCAAAGTTTGGCGCACGCAATTGATTCGAATCGCGTGGGCAGGTAAACAGCCCCGAATACGATGTGATTCGCTCACTCTTCCTTATAAACTTGGCGGGTTGGGCACCCCAGACTTAGAAAATATTACAATGCGGCTAATAGCACATTCGCCCATTACTGAATTCATGGTCCACAAGACGTTCCCTTTTTACATTTGGAAAACAATGCGGCGGCTCCGTTTTCATTGCCCCAATTACTTAACCTTCCGTCCTCTAGGTGACTGCGAATTTTTTATTCTCTGGCAGTCACAGTACATGCATGGCAAAAGCTTCTACTCTTGCAGGCAGGGGCATTCTTGTATACCCCAGAAATGCAACTTCAGTGGGGCTTGTGGTTCTCGCTGAGTCGGGATACGGGAGCCAGGCAGGCAATGCAATCCATTGGCATAAATAGAATGGTAGATTTCTTCCGAGATGGTACATTAGCAGCCTGGGAGGATTTGCAACGACCTGAGGTGACACCGACAGGTATAGCGTTATTTCACTACTTTCGGGCTAGGCAAGTGTGCCGCGACCTCCTGGGTGACGATTTACAAGAACGGCAAGCCATGGAGACATTCACTAATCTCATTAAAACCAAAGAACCCCTCAAGTTGATAACTAAATTTCAATCTAGTCTACAGGTCACTCATGGGTCTGAAGTCCTCCGAGTCAGAGTAGAATTGCAACAAGATCTGGGTTCCCAGTTGAGTGATAAAGAGTGACAGTATTGATGTTCCCCCACTTGATCAGTTTCTCTCAATGGGAGGCACAGACTATTCATCATAAATTTCTGCATAGAGCATCCTGCACCCCCGTGCGACAGTTTAGGTGCGGGCTGGCACTGGACTCTCGCTGCCAGAGGTGTGGGACAGGGATGCCGGATTCTGGCCCCTGGCCTGGCAGTGTCCTGGGATCAAGGTATTCTGGGATAAGGTGTTTCAGGAGCTGGGTACAATTATTAGTGCAGACCTGGAACCGGACCCAAAAATGACCCTCCTGAGGTGGGATCTTACAGTTAGCAAGACAGTGCGGCCGTTATTAGCCATTGGGCTTCTTTTAGCTAAACGCTGTGTGGCGTTGTGCTGGATAGGTGTTCCACTCCCACTGATAAAAGACTGGCACACTGTCATGCTATATTGCAGAGGTCTTCAATCTGTGGGGTGCGTACCCCAGGGGGCCCTGAAGTCCTGGCAAGGGGGTCGTGCATTCCCCACCTTCACTTGTCCCTGCAATTCATAACCTGTACTTTCCTTTTGAAAAAAGACAGCCCTCCAGGGACGGCTAATTTAGATCATTATCAGCTGCTTCTCTGAATGAAATCCAAATGTAAAAGTGTAAGGGATGCTTGGTAGCAGTTCTCAACAACCGGGCTGGGAAGTGCTTGCTTTTAATTTTAACTGTATTTACACAGCCCTTAGTGCCCCTAAAGAGGTGTTGAAGGGACAGCTATGGAATAAAAGTTTGCAATACATACACTCTGGCATTTCTAAAATCTATGTTTTGGAAGCACCATTTTATTGTAAAACTATTTCCACCTTTTGCAGCATTCTATCTTACACTGTGTGTAATGTAAGTATAAATAATGACATATATTGGTGAACTCGTAGTACTAAAAATACACATCGCTATTCTCTACTGAACCAACCAAGATGTAATTCTGTGGCTCTCTGGTTCCACGCAGACCTCTGCAGTGCATTCACTAATAGAGGTTTCATAATGTACTACAGTGCATTTTCCACTGAGTAACAACTTTTTAATTTATTTTTCATTTACGCTGCCCATTATTTTTTATGTAGATACCTGATCGTGAAAGACCTCAAAAACGTACAGAGGGCCTCATTTATGAAAATTGTTGCATCGCTGCGACAAAACAGCGATGCAACAGTTTTCTATGCGCCCTCCTTGTGACAATGGATGTGCCGCATTTAATGTATGGCATACCATGTTGTAAGGAATTACAGATACGTCTGTATTTCTAACGTATCTGTAGGGGCAAAGTTACACATTGCTGGGGTGTGTCTGAAAACAGGCACAACTCCAGCAATGTGTCCTTTTACATGGGGCAAGCCCCATGTGAAAGGGCCTGCGCCAATTCTCATGCCAGTCTCATGCCTGCTGTGAGCCAGTTGTAAGATATTGACACAGTAGCGTCCTAGACGTGTCGCAGTGGAATCTAGCAGATTTCACTGCGTCACTTCTACGGCCCTTTATTGCGGGGGAACGATCACCCTGCAAACATTATACCCGACACAGGTATAATGCAGCACAGGCCTTTACAAAGTGACACATCTGCTTAGATGCGTCACTTTGTAAATATGGCGCAACGTGACACATTATTTACGCCGCCACAGCATCACAAAAAGTGACGCAATGGTGGCGTAAAAGTGTGGCAAGCCTTCATAAGTAAGAATATTTTGGGGCTTTTTTATGAGAGGCTTGCATCGCCAGGCATCCAGTGGCGCAAGCCTCTCAACCATACCTATGAGGCGGTGCAAAGTCACCCTGCATGGCTTTGCATGACCTCATAGATCTGGAGTAAGACATAGCAGTGTAAGTCACTGCTTTGAAATAGTCTGCGTCAAGGAGGTGTTACATGGGCTTTGTGTGGGGTTCCCATGCAACACCCATGGATTTTGATGCTGCCCCATATTTACAAAATCATTCAAACCTGGGGAGCTTCAAAAACAGATGCCTCCCCAGTGGAGGTGTAACGAGGAGAGATGTTTTTTCCTCTTTCCATGTGTGCTGCATTCTGCAGCTCACATAGAAAGAGAAAAACACCTCTCTGGATTGTTTTTGTGAAGGAAGGTGCCCCTTCCTGTACAAAAACAATCCTGCCTGTGTTGGTGCTAGGCAGCAATTTGTGCGCAAATGCAAGGGAAAAGGACAGGAATTCACCATATTTCATAAATACACCAATTCCTCATAAATTAGGCCCTTTGTTTTTAGCTACACCTTTGACTACACCTCCATGCTCACTGACCTTTGGTTTGCTAAACACTGTTTAATATTATTTCCCCATGGTGAAAATTCTTTGCTGTAGGAATTGGGGGCATTTATAGTTGTCGATAGTTGTCGAGGATGAAGAGTACAAGGTTCCAGAAATTTTTGTCAGAAGGGGGTCCTTCTACCTAAAAACTTTTGACAAGGGGGTCGCTGCATCAAAAAGTTTGAAGACGTCTGCTATATTGTAATACTCAGGTTGATACATATAATAAGTTACTCCCTCCCAGAAGCCGCCCCAGGAATTACTGGGGGCCGTACCAAACACATCTTGCAAACACAGCTGCCGACACAGTCTCCGACTCACAGACCACTCCCATTGAGATAGCATCACAGGTGGTAGGTACATTGTAGACTGAGTAGGCCACGGGCGCATACACAACTCTAAGGACCAACAGATCAGAGCAGGGATATAGGTGGGACACTGGCAGACTGCATCGAGCACTTTACCAGCATGGCTGAAATCGGTTCCATAGCTGACATCGAACAGACGGTATTCCCTAATTGTCCAATACATGTTCTCAAATAACAATCTCGATATGTATTAAGTTTCCTTGAAGCGATGTAACTGTGCGTGCAATTGTTTGTATTTTATTTACTGATGAAACTAATAAAAATAAAAATAATAAAAAAACAATTGTAAATATTCTTGGTAGTTTTAACTTAAGTCCACAGGAAAAAAATGATGGTCGCAAAATTAATTAGATAATTAAGTAACTCAAACACCCTTAAAATAGAAAGGGTTAACTCGCTTATATTGCCATAGAAAATAAATAATGAGGGTGAATTAACCTCAGTGAGCTCAATGTAAATATACTGGTTTAGGCAAAACTGCAAAATTGCCTCGACTAACACTGTGTTCCATAATTATTGCATTGGGAAAACACTTTGAAATTCAGGGTGTCTTCACATATAAACAATATTGAAGCAGATCCTGAGAAGGAAACTGCTATGACCTCCGTGCAGAAATAGGGGCGGGCGAAGGTGTGGTTATTGGCAGGAGGAGGTGGAAACAGGGCAGGCTCCCCCAGAGCGGTTGAAGCCCTCAGAGCACGTCCAATGTGCAAGGCGCTCAACCAGCTGTAAAAGGAGCAGGAAGCAGCAGAATGCGTCCACTGCTCAAGACACGTGATCGGGCACTAAGAGGAGCAGTAGGCCAAAATATTGGAGGAATCAAGACAGAGTAAACTTGCAAGACAATGTAATGAAAATGGACATAACAATTGACAAGGCCAACCAGCGGGGACAAGTAATTAAAGCATATAACGTGAAGGTCGACTACATCATTATACTGCTTTTTGTATCGCGAGGGGCTTCTCGTTGACCATTGTTACCTTACCACCAGGATTTTTGATATGCATCCCAATTATTTTTATTCCACTGTGGCATTGTTGTCCCTCTCCTGTGCTTTGTTCTCTATTGCACCTATCACCTGGATCAGCGCCATAAAAAAGTGTTCTTAATGAACATTATGGGCCTCATTATGATGTCGGTCGAAGTTGCCTCCGACCGCCACCCATTGCGGTCTCGGGACCGACTGACCTCCGGTCGGCGGTCCAGACACTGCAATTACAATGCGACCACACATGGTGCGGTCGAATGCTCCCCTTTCTCTATGGAAGCTTGTGCTACAGCCATAAACTGGCAGTAGCACAATCTCCCATAGAACAAGCATTGCAAATGCAATAGGTCTCGCATTTGCTTGAGTTAGAGCTATTGGCGTTGTAAATGACCATGTCTTTTACCCATGGACACAGTAAACACACTTGATGCACACATTATGACACAGAGTTATGTTTTTTAAAAGGCCTGAACCTGCAAGACTGGGTTGTTTCTGTCTGTTAAACTGTCCTGACAGTGGAACAAGGAACCTGTCCAGTCACTTTATACATTTACACAGACCATTACTGTAGAAAATGCACAACTCTACAGGTCTCCAGCTTCGCTCCGACTGCCCCAAAGTTTACTGCCCTTTTGAGATAGGATTTCTGAGAAATGCCTGTGCGGCTTGAATACAAAACATAACACTACTGGTGAAAAGTGGTGGTACTGTCCTATTAAAAGCACTACTGGTCGCCATAACTAAACAGTGGCATGCTGTGGGAGGTTATGGCAGGGGGAGGGCAGCACGCAGCCTGCCATAGATAAACATAAAGAGTGAGGTGCTCTAGGAGGTGGTAGGGGGGCACCGCATCGGGAGATTTTTTTAAAAGAATTGGGGAGTTTTATATTGCGCAAACTAGACCTGAAGGTATCAGAGCACTTTACATGAGTGGCAGTTGTGTTACAGACTGACACTTTCATTTTTTTAGGCACAGGGAGATTAAGTGATTTGCCCAGAATCACAGCATGTTGAGTGACCCTGCCGAGACTCGAACCAAGTGTCCGAGATTCGAGGTCAACCGCTCTAGCCGTTAGGCCACATCCTCTTATTTACAAGTGGAAAAAAAATACCTGACTAAGAACTTCGTCCAGTGTTGCAGGCATTAGTACTGTCTAGTGTGGAATAATGACCTTGGCGAGAATGGTGTCCCTTATAGAATAGGCTACTAGGAGCACATCATCAACACATGGAGAGGCCATCCGAAGTGGACTCTTTTTGTATAGTATACTGCTAATAATCCTTTGGCAGACACAAGAATCAAAGGATAGTGTGTTCATATGTGCTAGGTCACACTGTCAGGTGGAAATTCACCGGAAATATCACATTGCCTTGTTGTATCTGTATACCTGTATGAAATAGAAAGGAAAAAAAAATCCACCACAAGCATGGATGTCCATGACACCAAGCCAACTAGCAGTGTCAAATACAAGAGATTAAAAGTAAGTACTATAGTTTCCTGTTTAAAAAAAATAGTGGCATCAATGGGATAAAAGGATGTAAAGCAACAGTTTTACAAACTATTTAGGTCATTTAGATGCTAATGTAAATGTTTGGGTTATAGGGTGTACTTGTGTGCCTCATTACACATGGATACAACATGAAAAAAGGAACAGCCAAACTGAATTTGCGCTTGCTGTTCTGTCCCTTTCTCGCTTTTTTTGCTACCTACGAGTTAATGGCAAAAGGGAATGGAAACCCTTAGCAAATACAAATTGAATGCGCCCGTTTCTAAACGCTAGAATATAAAATAAGCACACACCTTTTACTCCAGTTTCTTCACAATCACCAGGGCGCTGTATGGACTGGGATCTACATTTATTGGATAAGCCTAGCTGCCTGAAAGGGAGCATCTCCTGAAGGCATTGTTGGAACTGGCTCCAGAATTAAGCCAGGGTTTAAGTGCACATTTTAGGGTTAAACCAAGACCATTTTCCCCGCTTGCATCCCTAAGAATGCTAGTTTCGTGCACTCCAGTGGTTGTGCAGCTTATCTAAGCGCAAATGCCTTAAAAAGTTATCAACGTTTACAACGTCCCACAACTCCTAGTAAATCATAACTTGTGTTACCACAATTTATTATTGATCAGATTTTTTAATCACCAGTGCCTGTAGGTAGGTTTCTTTCAGTTCCCACGAAATAAACGACATAGCTGTAGAAAAAGTTCTAACAGGATGTATATGGGGGTTTATGTTGTTTCTTGTGACCCTCCTTTTAAAGTGAATTTGCTTTATGGCGCTGATTATGCCCGTCCCCCGCATTTAGGAGGTGTTGCATTATCTGTTATACTATGGTCAATAGTAACACAGAAATTAGGGTGCTGCGGTGACAAGAACCATGGTGGAGAGTCATTGTGTGTAGCCTGCAATTATCCATTAGTCATTTGGGAAGACAATACGCGCACTCTGATAGCATAATCTAAGAGCGATATCTTCAACTGTAGCTTGGTTTCAAAACAGTATTAGGCAGAAGGAAAACTGCACGTATATATTGGCAGGTAAAATAAATGTCTTCGAACCGTCAACTCTAATCTCAGATCGATGTCTGATATTTTTCAATATATTAATCCATCGACAAAGAACTCTGGCCCCTAGGATAAAGTGTTAACTGGTGTAAACTATAACGTGTGAGGAGAGGGGATGCACTGCTTTGCGGACTAGAAACAACATGTTACAGAGTGCATTGGTCTACAAGCATGCCTGGGTAGGGGCCTTTATAGGGGCACTGAGTGTATGCATGGGTGCGTATGTTGTTTAGGTTAGCTCCCGCAAGGAGACCGTTCAATATGTACAAGGGGTTCTATTTGATATTGCTGAGATACGTATTGGAAAACATCGACTCACTCACCAATCAAGCCACATAACCTACTAACTGGTCTATAAATGTATTCGCCATGCATGTACTAATCTATGAATATTCCTGCGACCACACACGCTAACTCTGATGGTGCGTGTACAGTAACTGATACATGCAGTCGAGTCAAGTCTGTCCTGCTCCATTAGCTACCCATTCTGTCACTATTAGCACAGTAATTTCACCACACAAGAGGAATACCCAGCAACATTTCCAATGCTGTATTTATCACTGCTGGAACGACTTTTACGCAGGCGTGATCTTGAAAGGGCGCACTGCATATACACGGTTACACAAGACAAAACCAGACACGCACAGCGTTTACTTTTGCTTAAACGTGTGCATGTTTTGCATTGGGTTGTTTTGCCACTCGTGCACATTTGGCGTTTACCTTACGGGGGCGAGCAGTGGCAGGGCGATAATTGCTAACAGACGGCACCTCTGCTCGCTCCCGGAAGGGCAACGCCAAACGTGCACAAGTTGCAATACAAAGCAATGCAAAACGTGCACGAGTTTAGGCAAAAGTGGTGATCGATTGCAAGAGGTCCCCTCCTAAGCAGCGCTTGCGTGATGCGTAGGCGAGACCTAAAAATGGGAGATTCTGTTAATCCCTGCACCGCGTGGCAGGCACCTCAAGGTGTTATGCACAAAGATTTTTTTTTTAAAATAGGGTCCAAGGGAAAGGTTAAAGACCTGCAAGGATAATATCCCCAGTACCATAGTTAAATACAACACACAGAAATCCTTGGGTCTGGAGTGGAAGGCAAATGGTCAGAGATACTGAGAATTACATAGAAATATCTATGGAGTGATCCCTTTCAGGACATAATTTCTCACCCACCATAGGTGGCATGCTTCATCATCTGGGATTCTCCTCTTGGTGAGAAGGCCTAGTCTCACCAAGGGCTACAACCCCCTCACTGAGAGGAAGGAGCTCAGGGATGTTTTTTGTTCTACTCTATAAAGGATATTCTAAATCCACCAGATGAGAACGATATGAATTGGGTGAGGGCGCAGCGCAACATAACAAATACTGTGTGTGAAGTGATGTTAAAACTAACTAGTGAAAACAGACTACATACTTTATTAGTATGTTCTCACTGTCAGGATTAAAAACAGTGCAACTGCAGTATGGATTTGAACTGCATGTGTCAGACGAAACGAAAGGTCAACATGTTTCAGCCGTGATGACCCACTGGTTAGATGCTGCTGCGAACAAACAAGTGAATAGTGAACAAATAGTTAACAAAAATTATACTGAAATACAAAACCAATTGTACTGCAGTTTTCAGTTCAAAACATAGTGAGCATACCTGTTTCGTGCGGATAAGATACCTCACCTCTACCTGACAACAGCTCAGGGATGGGGGCACCGCTCTCTCCGTCGGTACCCTGGGCCGTATTGAGGCTGTAACCTCAAGGTGCCTGCTACGCGGTGCAGGGATTAACAGAGGCGCACCATAGGCCCCCTCGGACCCCAACCGGAGGCAACAGGGTGAAGGGGGCCCCGCTAGGGGCCCCCATAGTCACTTTTCAACAGACTTTCCATGTCGGAAAGCCCAGCATGGAAAGCCTGTGGGAAACCAACAGAAATTTCCAGCGGCGGAAACGCCATCCTATAGGGATTACGCGCCGGGTCCGACTGGCCGACGGGCTCCTTGAGCCCATCGGAATGCAGCTGGAATGACCAGCCGGTTACACTTTCGACCACCTACATTGTAATTAGGTGGTCGGAAGTGAAACTGTAGGTGTTGGTCGGAACGGAGGCTTTCCTACCGACTCGAAATTTGCCTCTATGTGTGGCTTAATATATGTGCTTTTTGATCCAGATTATGTGACCTAGGCATGTCCCTCGGAATCCCCCCTTTCCATCCTCCCTGACTCCTTTCCTCCCCGCCCGCCTGCTCCCTACCCCCCTTCCTTCTATTGTTTTTGTTTTGTTCACATTGCAATTGCCAATAAAAGCAATTTTGTTTTTTAAAAAATCATATAACGTCGCCGACTTTGTCAGTGAGACGTTGTAGCCTACAACAGCAAATAACCTGAAAACAATCAATATAGTTAAATAAGTAAGCATATATAACATTTACAATACACTAAGAGAAAATTTACTCAACAGGGCTGCTAAGCAGTAACGAAGTAGAGATTTCATATTGATAAGACTTTATATGGACATGTCTATGTTGATTGCCCAGCTGTTGTTGGAATCTTAGGATTTGTTGTTCTGTATTTCCCCTGGGCATTGTAGTTTTTTCTTTATTGTTTGTTATATTGTTGTGTGCCTGCTGTAATAAACAGTGAAGAAGGGAAAGCATAATCTGAAGCCTCCGGTCCTGACATAGTATCTCTGACTTTACTGACATAAATCAAACATAGTTTGAGAGGAACAGGCAGTACCTGTTTTTTTGTGTGTTTTCTTTTTTAGAAATAAATGCCCAAAGAGTTCTCTGTATCTTTGGTTGGTTTTTATTGATAGCATCAGGATTTAGAACCTGATGTGAAAGGAAACACAGCCGAGACATGTTTCACCCCAAAGTGGATGGCACGCTAAGGGCTTTCTCAAGGCCGATGACCGTATATACGCGAGCTATAATGTACAAAAAAAACATACACCCAAACAATTCACATAATAAGTAATGATTACGGAAACCAAGATACAGAAAGAAAATATCAAATTTGTACATGGAGTGAAACCTAATTTATGAGTGTGAAGTTACCTCAGCCAAAAAGGAGCACTAGGAAGTCCAGCACCACACATGCCCTACCACTGATACTGCAACACTCTTCCATAGAAAATAATGGAAGCTAGATTTCCATAGGAAATAATGTTAAAATTAAATAATTTATTTTGACTTTAATGTAGCCAAAACGTAGAGTGGCTTGTGTTCTGCACTATTTTACATGCCTTAATTGACCTATGGGAGTAGAACTTTGTCTGTGTTCTTTGATATGTGATGGGATTCTCTCCCCCAGTGAATGATACGCACTATTACTGTGAGGGTCCGTGTTATTGCCATTAAGAAAGTGTGTGTGCTGATTATGATTATATATAAATTAAATTGAATGTTAAAAATGACATGTATTTAAAATGTATTTTGATGACTTTTTTAAATTTAAACCTAATTGTATTGGTTAAAAAATATTTTTATTTTAATTAACTCTGTAAATAACTGTTTGTAATTATTAATGCATAATAAGTAAATACAAACATTCTACTTTAAGTGAGACTTTTTTTAATAAATTTTTAAAATTCTAATTTTAAATTACCTAGTATAATTAAATTAATTAAATATTTAATTCAAAATTAAGTAAATAGTGCTGCTGCATTTTGATACGTTGTGCTGTATTTAAACTAAATGTATACAAGTATTTACATCAATATTTAACACACAACATTTGTATTAAGTTTCTATAACTTTAACAAACATTTAAAAATTTTCCCTAGATTTTACCATGGGGAAATCTCCACCCTGTTATAATACAATAACAAGAAGTGTTGTATAGAATGAAATAAAAGTGATGTAATTATATTTTAATATGAATTAATTTCACCTTATTTGTTTAATTCAACACAGGGTGTCAGAATATTTTAAAATTAATTATATTTATGTTTTATTTTTATAATATGTATTAACAATAAATTGATTGTATTAATATGCTAATTAGACTACATAATTTAATTTAGTTTAGCATTATTTCACAGTGGGGTTTTATTTTAAGTGTTTATCTCCTTCGAGTTCCAAGGTTGGCCATGTATGGTGCTAGACTTACTCCATCTTAGAGCTGTAGTACATTTAATATTGTATTGGGTACTTTTTGGCTGTAGTAACTTTCAAGTGCAATTTGTGAATAGCAATGGGCTTACTGTTTCGTTGGTGGGTGTCTGTCCACCATTAACCCTCCCTTATTTCCTCTTTACTCCTCCCTAAACCTCACCTATTTTGCATTAAGTATGCCCCATATTTTTATCACTCCCTCTGTCCCTCTCACATTTACTACTAAAAAGTAAACTTACATGTGTGAGGACCTTGCCATAGGAAAGATAAGAGAGGTTGAGATGGAGATTTACAGTCATAGGTCTATGAATAGCATTTTATAGTACTTTAGTAGTACTATTCTAGTACTACTGAATATAATTAAAAATGCAGTTTGTGAATTGGTCCCGTAGTGTCTATCATAGCACTTAACCAAAGCCAATTCAGTGCTGCAATATTGTATCTCTATATTGGCCTATCTGAAAAACTACTCAATAAGTTGCAAATGATCCAAAATGCGGCTGCACGTCTTCTGTTAGGTATCCCTAAGCATTTGTCAGTCCGAAATCATTTACATAAGCTTCATTGGCTCCCGGTTAGGAACCGCATTATTTTCAAAGCCCTCTGCATTACCAATAGAACACTTCAGAATACTGGCCCCATGTTTTTGAGACGCCTACTCTACTGGTATGTCCCAAAAAGGCATTTGAGTTCCGAAGGAGCTAAACTGCTAGCAACTCCGAGAGTTTTTCAAGTCCAGATGGGTGGCAGTAGCTTTAGGGCAGCTGCCCCCAAACTCTGGAAAACACTCCCTCTTTCGATCAGAACAGCTCCAACTCTATTTGCCTTTAGGAAGGCCTTGGAAACCTGGCTATTTGAGCAATAGTCATTTTCTTCTTTCGTCTTACAGATATTGGCCTAATGCACTGCTCAGCGCCAAGGCACCCTTGGGTATTCGCGCGCTTAACAAATTCAATAACATAACAACATCTTAAAGAATCTCCTCTCCTCATTATAATAGCGTTAGTTTCATTTGTGTCCACAACCAAGCAAACCAGATGTCTATATTCGATAAGTTTGAAAGAAACTGTGTCTAGAGAAACCACAGCATACATATTTTTTCTCTATTTTAAAAGGACCCTCAACTTTTATGTAATCTTTTAAAGATAACTACTCATACTGTACCTCATGTTGTTCAGCCTGCTCAGTACCCCACTTTGGCGATGCTGCAGGTAAGATAAGGTTGTCTACCAAAACCAAAACAAGGAGGACATGATTTATGTTGTGTGCTGCATATGATAATTGATGAATTTTAGTGGTTTTTAGGTCTGTGTTCATTGAACACATAAATGTGTCCCAATAACATATTATTTGAAACAAATCTGCTACTAAACTGAGGTTCACAACTTACTACAGTGCAAAGGTGTTATTACCACAGTGAACTGTCACAGTGTAACTGGCTCGAGCGAAAACACTGGTTAATGACTCACAGACACTTATCTGGAATCACATCACTTTACAGAAGAAAATAACACATAGGGCCTAATTAGTGTGACTTACTATGATTATATGTTACTGCAGAAACTCATTATGGTGCAGTATCTTTGTTCATGACTACTGTACATGGCATAAACAGTACATGCAATATGCTATTTATTTCCATTGTTTAGGGAAGGGAGGACATCATAGACCACTCAAGGGTTCCCCTGTTATGAATATTGTCCCTCTCCACTTGCATTAAAATCGTGATATTGCAACAAACAATTTATTTTTATTTTTGGTACCATTTTTCCACACCCCTGAGTGCCCATCTGCAGCCTATTTGGGTCGGCCACCTCTCATGCTGCTCCCCTTTGGCTGTGGAACGTTTTTTTTCACAAAGTGAAAATGACAATTTATTTTTTTGTAAAAAAAAGCACAAAAAGGCAGTAAAATTTACGAACCTCGTTCATCAACAAATCATATTTAAGAAAAAAATCAAATGTGACTGACAGGATTCACAATTTTCTGAATCACGATTTTAAATGGCACAAGTATGCAAAAGTATTAACTCTTTAATGCCCACTCAGCACCTTTTTTAGATGCTTCTAAACTGTTGAACGGATTTACACCGAACCAGTGCCGCTGTGTCCTGCATGGTGGACGTTTGGCTGTGTGGGGCAGAGGGGCTGAGGTTCGGTGCAGCTCACTTTTGGGGGCGGGGCGGGGCGGGGGCATTGGCTTGACAAGATGCCAAAGGCCGTGTACTGTGGGAGGGGGTATTGGATGCTTGCCGGGGTTTGGGTGCAGGGCCTGGATGGAGGCTGGCATGTGCAACGGTGTTGGGCGCAGAGCCTGGCCTGCAACCAGCCCCCTGCTGTGCACGGCCTTTGAATGTGCCCAGTGATGATAATTAGCTGCAGTTCTCCTGAGTGGGTTGTGCCTATGTTCAAATTAGAATATGATAATAAAAACTTCCGAAATTCACTGAAAAAAGCAGATTAGAGTGACATTATAGTTATGTTAATAATATTAACTTATTTTAAAAAAAGAAACACAAATTCACTGGAAAAGTCAAAGGTCAAAGTGACCTTATGGTTAGGTGTTGACATGAGATAGGAATTAACTTATAAAAACGGAAAAAACGCTTAACTTCACCAGTTATAGTTTAGTGACTATACTATAACTTTCGCCTCAACATGCATTACTTGTGGCCTTATATATCATATTACTCATGACGTTAAATGATATCATTGAAGACATCTCATATTACATAATTAATAAAGAGGCAATGCAGCTTGGTTGCAGGTTTCTCTTTTCTCCGAGTTGCCAGCAGCATTATATTTGTGGTTATGGCTGCTTTCTGGGCCATGCATAGTAATAAATGCAGGAGACACATGGGTAAAGTGCAGTAGCACGAGGAATGTAGGATGTGCAACATTTTGCGTACTTTGCTTTTCAAAATTATGCAAAACTTTGGCAAAACGAATCGAAATAACTCATAATTTCGCAAAAAGCTAATTCATAATTTGGCACTTTATTTTAGCACAAAATTCGTCCGTGCACAAAAATTAATTTAAAGGCAACACCGGCAACAACAGCCACTTGCACACTGTTGTTTGCTTGCCTCCACAGTAAATCTTTACTGCGAAATACAAGTAACTATTCAAAGTGGTGCAATGGCATAGTTTCTGGAATTTCAAGTAACAGGTGTTATGCAAAATTAAGCGAATTATGCCGGCTTCATTTAAATTTCGCCCAGTCCTAGAGGAATGTCAAACGTCAACTTCTTACTTCTTCAAAAGTAATTACTCGGAATTGCCGTTTTCCTTGAAGAGTAGCTGCATCTTACCTTATATCTACTCCTATGCAAGATGGTGGTCCCAAACCCTTCCTATGATGTCATTTGTTGTCCTTTGCATATTTAAACAGGCCTGAGTTTAAGACCGATATGTCACAACACATTTATTCACAATTGTTTGTTGTGTTCATTGCCCATTGTTATTCTTTTGTCTCTGATCTTAGCCTTTTTGTCTACCAGGATTTTTCATGGATTTGTCTTCCAGGAAGACTCTTGCTGAGCTCTTTTTCAACCCTGATTCATAGGGGTTTTGGTCCTTGCTTCTCAACCTAAGTCGTGCCTTTCAACTTTAATTAAGAACCATCAAGATTGCCAAGGAGGTTTTTCCCCTTGCATCTTTTTTCTCCTATTGGGGACCCTCTTAAAGGGACATTTGACAATTTTCACATGTTTATTAAACTACGTGGTGCAATCGTAGGTACTGAGATGAATAGAATTGAGACAGAAACTAAAGAGACCTTCTTTGCGTCCAGTCATTGACACTTGTTTAAAGCTGAAGAAAAATGTTAAGATACTTTTGGTTCACTCCCATTATAAATTAGTTGGGCATCATTCACAACCTCTTGTTAGAGTTAGAAAGCTACATTTCATTTTGATTTGAGTCTGACCTTAGATGGTGTCTACTCCTGGTTAACCACTTCGCTGCCAGGCCTTTTCCCCCTCCTGTGCCACGCCCTTTTTTGGCTATTTGGGGTAGTGTGCGCTGAGGCCCCTGTAACTTTTTGACCACATAAGGTATCCACGCCAAATTTGCGTCCTTTTCTTCCAACATCATGGGGATTCTGAGGGTACTCAGGGTTTGTGGATTCCCCTGGAGGGGTCACAGAAATTAGCCAAAATACAGCAAAATTTAGTTTTTGGGGGGGAAAATGGGAAAAACGGGCTGCAAATGAAAGCATCTGGGTTTTTCCCTGCAAGTGTTATCAAAAAAGGGTTTGTGGGGCTGAAATCACCATTTTCACAGCTCTTAGGGGATATCAGACTTTTGTCAGAACCCCAACATGTTTTACACAGTTTTGGCATTTTTCTGGGACATAGCCTATTTTTGCTATTTTTTGTGCTTTCGACCTCCTTCCAGTTAATGGTAGAAATAGGTACAAAAGCAATAATGGATCCTGGAAAGCTATTCATTTTGGAGAAGTAGACAAAATTCTGAATTCAACAAGGTGTCATTTGTGTAGATCCATCAAGGTTTCTTTATAGAAACTAACAGTTAAATGTAGGATAAATTCAAAATTTGTTGAAAAAAAGCGCCTTTCGTGTCAACGTTTTCACCTGTAACTTCTTCTAATTTTAACAGCTCTTTGAAAGCAATATACCGTTACATCCGCTGGACATTTCTGGTTGTGGGGATATATAGGACTTGTAGGTTCACCAAGAACCTGACGAACTCAGAGCCAAAAACTGAGCAGCAACTTGCAATGGTTTTTTATTATGTACCGGGTATATAGTAATTATTCTGTAAAAATGTGTACATGGAAAAATCGGTATGAAAGACACCTATGTATTTCTGAAATGGGAACAAAATATAGAGTTTAGAAACAGTAGATATTTGCACATTTCCGAAATTGGGAATACTCATACTAGCATGAGAATTATCAGTCATTTTCTAGAATGACTTCTTTTTTACACAATGTCTTTCATTTGGAAGGCAGAAATGCATCGAAAGTCAATAGGTAATAACAGTTCCTTTACAAATCTGAATTACCCTAAGTCTCCCGATAAAAATGGCACCTCACTTGTAGGGGTAGGCATAGTGCCCACGACAGGAAATGGCTCAAAACCCAACGTGAACACACCACATTTTCACAATGCAAAATTACCCTTTTTTAGCAAAGTGCCTAGCTGTAGTATTTTAACCCTAGCTCTGCCGGCACCTAGGGAAACCTAGCAAACCTATACATTTTTGAAAACTAGACACCCAGGAGAATCCAGGATGGGGTGACTTGACTGCGTCCCACCACGTTCTGTTACCCAGAATCCCTTGCAAACCTAAAAAATTGCCCAAAAAAAACACTTTTCCCCCACATTTCTCTGGTGGAAAGTTCTGGAATCTGCATGGATCCACAAACTTCCACCCACCCCGCGTTTCCCAAAGTCTTCCGAGAAAAATGGTACCTCACTTGTGTGGGTCAGCCTAGTGCCCGCGACAGGAAACGGCGCAAAACGCAACGTGGACACACCTCAATTTCGCTGTGAAAAATGACCCTTTTTTGGCAAAGTGCCTAGCTGTAGTTTTTGAACCATAGCTCTGCCGGCACCTAGGGAAACCTAGCAAACCTATACATTTTTGAAAACTAGATACCCATGGGAATCCAGGATGGGGTGACTTGGCTGCCTCCCACCAGGTTCTGTTACCCAGAATCCCTTGCAAACCTAAAAGTTGACAAAAAAAAGACTTTTTCCCCACATTTCTCTGGTGGAAAGTTCTGGAATCTGCGTGGATCCACAAATTTCCACCCACCCCGCATTCCCCAAAGTCTTCCGAGAAAAATGGTACCTCACTTGTGTGGGTCGGCCTAGTGCCCGCGACAGGAAACGGCGCAAAAAGTGACGTGGACACACCTCAATTTCACAGCGAAAAATGACCCTTTTTTGGCAACGTGCCTAGCTGTAGTTTTTGAACCATAGCTCTGCCGTCACCTAGGGAAACCTAGCAAACCTATACATTTCTGAAAACTAGACACCCAGGGGAATCCAGGATGGGGTGACTTGACTGCCTCCCACCAGGTTCTGTTACCCAGAATCCCTTGTAAACCTAAAAAATTGCCAAAAAACCCACATTTTCCCCACATTTCTGTGGTGGAAAGTTCTGGAATCTGCGTGGATCCACAAATTTCCACCCATCCCGCATTCCCCAAAGTCTTCTGATAAAAATGGTACCTCACTTGTGTGGGTCGGCCTAGTGCCCGCGACAGGAAACGGTGCAAAACGCAACGTGGAAACACCTCAATTTCGCTGTGAAAAATGACCCTTTTTTGGCAAAGTGCCTAGCTGTAGTTTTTGAACCATAGCTCTGCCGGCACCTAGGGAAACCTAGCACACCTATACATTTTTGAAAACTAGACACCCAGGGGAATCCAGGATGGGGTGACTTGACTGCCTCCCACCAGGTTCTGCTACCCAGAATCCCTTGCAAACCTAAAAAATTGCCAAAAAAAACCACATTTTCCCCACATTTCTGTGGTGGAAAGTTCTGGAATCTGCGTGGATCCACAAATTTCCACCCACCCCGCGTTCCCCAAAGTCTTCTGATAAAAATGATACCTCACTTGTGTGGGTCGGCCTAGTGCCCGCGACAGGAAACGGCGCAAAACGCATTGTGGACACACCTCAATTTCGCAGTGAAAAATGAACCTTTTTTGGCAAAGTGCCTAGCTGTAGTTTTTTAACCCTAGCTCTGCCGGCACCTAGGGAAACCTACCAAACCCACACATTTCTGAAAACTAGACACCCGGGGGATTCCATGGAGGTATGGCTTGCGTGGATCCCCCAACGTTTCCTTACCCAGAATGCCCTGCAAACCTCAAATTTAGCTGAAAGAATCACCTTTTTCACACATTTTTGTGTGGGAAAGTTGTGGCACCACCGGGCTGACACAAATTTTCTACCACCCAGCGTTCCTCCGGGTCTCCCGATAAAAACGGTGCCTCACTCGGGTTACTGCTACCATGCTGTAAACAAAGGAAGACCGTACGCTGTAGCCACGAGACTCCGTTGAGCTCCTCATATATTAGCAGCCATTGCTTGCTGCCTTGATTCCTACGTCGCTTCCACCGATGCGGTGCCCGGCTGGGCTCTTTGAACGTGACCTTACCCATCCAGACCACGCTCTACTTTCCTGTGTCCAAGGTGATCTTACAACACACTACGTGCCTTTTCCCTGTGCTGGTCACACCACGAGTCAATTCATGAGATCATCCTTTAACTCCCAGCGTCGAACTCAAATCAGGCAACTGTTTATGTTTAGTCCTGAGGATGATCCCCTTGCATTAGGAGCTAGGGATCGAAACGTCGACCTTTCAAACAGTACCGCAATTTATCCATTTTGTAAATTGTATTGTGGTAACTGTGGGTTAGAGCTTATTTAAGATTGTATTGTATTTTAAGCCACCATTTGCTCCTAAATTTTTGCCTGCCATTTCTTCTCATTTCCCTATTTTCCCTCTTGTAAAGCTCGGTACAGGATTGTGTCTATGTTTCATCCTTTCTCCTTTCTTTCACTCTGTTTAACTTCTGCTACATCTGTTCTACATAAACGTTCCTCTGTCCGGCTGGACATTGGAAGACTAACCATAGTTCTCATTGAAGTCTATGTCGAAATGTTTTTTACCTACCTTAAGCTAAGGACCTTTGTTCTTTAAAATAAGTAATCACCCGAGGTCCAAAGCTACCTTTTCGGGTCCCCTTGTTAATTATACTGTGTCACTCGTGTAGGAGGCACAAGTACCCACGACAGACAAGGGCCCAAAACGTATTGAGGCAACATGAAAATTGCCTACATCAAAACGACCTGGTTTTGCAAGGGCATTCTGGGTAAGGAAACGTTGGGGGATCCACGCAAGCCATACCTCCCTGGAATCCCCCGGGTGTCTAGTTTTCAGAAATGTGTGGGTTTGGTAGGTTACCCTAGGTGGCCGCTGAGCACCGGGCCAAAAACCCAGGTGACATCCCCTTGCAAAACCAGGTCGTTTGGAGGTAGGCAATTTTCATGTCGCCTCAATACGTTTTGGGCCCTTGCCTGTCGCGGGTACTTGGGCCTCCCACACGAGTGAGGCACCGTTTTTATCGGGAGACTCAGGGGAACGCTGGGTGGTAGGAAATTTGTGCAAGCCCGCTGATGCCACAACTTTCTCACACAAAAATGTGTGAAAAAGGTGAATTTTTTGCCTAACTTTGAGGTTTGCAGGGCATTCTGGTTAAGGAAACGTTGGGGGATCCACGCAAGCCATACCTCCCTGGAATCCCCTGGGTGTCTATATTTCAGAAATGTGTGGGTTTGGTAGGTTACCCTAGGTGGCCGCCGAGCACCGGGCCAAAAACCCAGGTGACCCCCCCTTGCAAAACCAGGTCGTTTTGAGGTAGGCAATTTTCATGTCGCCTCAATACGTTTTGGGCCCTTGCCTGTCGCGGGTACTTGGGCCTCCCACATGAGTGAGGCACCGTTTTTATCGGGAGACCCGGGGGAACGCTGGGTGGTAGGAAATTTGTGTCAGCCCGGTGATGCCACAACTTTCCCACACAAAAATGTGTGAAAAAGGTGATTTTTTTCAGCTAAATTTGAGGTTTGCAGGGCATTCTGGGTAAGGAAACGTTGGGGGATCCACGCAAGCCATACCTCCCTGGAATCCCCCGGGTGTCTAGTTTTCAGAAATGTGTGGGTTTGGTAGGTTTCCCTAGGTGGCCGCCAAGCCCGAGGCCAAAAACTCATAGGACCCCCTTTGCAAAACCAGGTTGTTTTGTGATAGGTAATTTTGATGTCTCCTCAATAGGTTTTGGGCCCTTGCCTGATGCGGGCACTAGGCCTACCCACGCAAGTGAGGTACCATTTTTCTCTGAAGACTTTGGGGAACGCAGGGTGGGTGGAATTTTGTGGGCCCACGCAGATTCCAGAACTTTCCACCACAGAAATATGAGGAAAATGTGTTATTTTGGACACATTTTTAGGTTTGCAATGGATTCTGGGTAACAGAACCAGGTGAGAGCCAGTGAAGTCCCCCATCCAGGTTTGCTAGGTTTGCTACGTGCCAACTGCGCTAGGGCCCAAAATCCACAGGTATGCACATTGCTAAAAAAAATCCGGAGCCCAGTGGCCTTTCTGCTGCCCTGGGGGGGAATCGGGGAAGGGGGTTTCATCCTGATATGCCCCTAAAGGGGCAGAAAGACTGTGGCTATTTTTTGTGGGGGTGGGGGCACTGGTATGACCATTTTGGGCAGCCCCCACCCCTACGCATAAAAAAAGCCTGCGTACTCGCTGGCGCCTAGTGGGCTTTCTGCCCCCCCCCAGGGGGCAGATCAGGGGCCACTGCCACCATCTGCCCTCCCAGGGGGGGGCAGAGAGACTGGAATTTCTCTGGGGGTGCGGTGGGGTATTGTCATGCCCATTTTGGGGAGCCCCTACCCCATCACTAATAAAACAAAAAAATCCATGGTTTCTAGTGAGCATTCTGCGCCCCCAGGGGGGGCCAGATTGGGGGCTACAGCTCCCATCTGCCTCCTGGGGGGCAGAAAGACTGTCATTTTTATGGGGGGGAGGGTGGGGGCATTGGCGTGCCTGTTTCGGGCAGCCCACACCCTAAAAACAATTGCGCAAAAAAAATCCCTGGTGTTTAGGGGGCTTTCTGCCCCCCCCCCCGGAGGGGCAGATTAGGGGCCAATGCCCCATCTGCCCCCGGGGGGGGCAGAAAGACTGTAAAAATTGGGGGGTGGGGTGGCGGCATGGGCCAGCCCGTTTTGGGCAGCCCCTACCCCTTTTTTTTTTTTTTTACAATTCCCTGGTGTCTAGTGGTCTTTTTGCCCCCCCAGGGGGGGGCAGATTGGGGCCAATGCCACATCTGCCCCCCAGGGGGGCAGAAAGGCTGTAATGGTGGTGGGTGGGTGGGGGCATTGGCGTGCCCGTTTCGGGCAGCCCCCACCCTAAAACTAAACTGAAAACAAATCCGTGGTGTATAGTGGGCTTCCTGCCCCCCCCGAAGGGGCAGATTAGGGGCCAATGCCCCATCTGCCCCCTGGGGGGGGCAGTAAGACTGTGATAATTGGGGGGTGGGGTGGGGGCATGGGCCTGCCCGTTTTGGGCAGCCCCCACCCATATATTTTTTTTATTTACATTTCCCTGGTGTCTAGTGGTCTTTTTGCCCCCCCGGGGGGGCAGATTGGGGGCCAATGCCCCATCTGCCCCCCAGGGGGGGCAGAAAGGCTGTAATGGTGGTGGGTGGGTGGGGGCATTGGCGTGCCCGTTTCGGGCAGCCCCCACCCTAAAAAAACTGAAAATAAATCCCTGGTGTACAGTGGGCTTTCCGCCCCCCCCGAAGGGGCAGATTAGGGACTAATGCCCCATCTGCCCCCCGGGGGGCAGAAAGACTGTGTTAATTTGGGGGTGGGGTGGGGGCATGGGCCTGCCCGTTTTGGGCAGCCCCCACCCCTATTTTGATTGTCAAAAAAATTCCCTGGTGTCTAGTGGGCTTTTTGCCCCCCTGGGGGGGGCAGATTGGGAGCTACTGCCCCCATCTGCCCCCCAGGATGGGGCAAAAAGACTGAATGTGCCCAAAATTATTTGGGGGGAGCAAAGGCCCTTGCCCAAGGGGCCGCTCCCCCCTCCCTGGTGTCTAGTGGGTGGATCCCTGCTTGGCGATCGCCCTCCTGTGGTGATCCCCAAGCAGGGATCCACTGGGGTACCATTGGAAAGGGGAGATTCTCCCCTTTCCAACGATACCTCTCCCGTCTTTCTACGTGCTCAGGTGGCTGAGATAGCCCCCTGAGCACGTACAAAGTGAAACCTGAAATGAGCCTTTTGGCTCATTTCAGTTTCACTTTCACTGTAATGACGTCGGCGCGACGTGCGCGACGATCGTCATTACAGTGAAAGGGGGTGGGGGGGGGGCCTCGGGAGCTGGGGAAGCTCTTCCCCAGCTCCCGAGGCTATTTTGGTTTAAAGGGAATCCCTCTGGTGCCCGCACCAGAGGGATTCCCTAGGGAATGCCTCATGACGAGCTGGACTCGTCATGGGCACAGCGCGACTGTGCTCCATGACGAGTCCAGCTCGTCATGGGCATACAAGGGGTTAAGGTGCACGGAACAGGCAACCAAAATGGCTAACAATGGAGGATTATAACCTTTGCTATCAGATCTAGAGAGCAACGAAGTACCATGCAAGTAATGGTGGATGGTCGCGCTAAATCACCTTGGAACAGAGTATGGCAGTACCTTTAACCTGTGAATGGCATAGGCCATAAGCATAGACCATAAGCATGAGGAAGGGGTAATGTCCACAATGTGGTGATGTAGTGTTAATAAAAGGACCTCCTGCTACTGATTACTGTTCCTAGGGCAGGGACAATGCAATGGAGGAACAAATCCCTGGGCAACAGTAGGTCTAAACATAATATAAAACCTTGTTGTGAAACAACATGATATTTAAGGACTCAGTGTACAATGGTTATCAATACAAAAATCATTGTATTCATACACAATTGTTTTTTTTAAAAGACCATTGTAGGTTCTGTGATATTTCTTAAACGAACAATAACATCACAAACTATGACATCACAATACAATCATGTGTGCTGACAATAACAGGAATATACGGAACACACAAACATGAGTCTGATATATGTATCCATGAAAAATGATATATGGATAAACTAACTATAATAACGTGTAAATGGAGCATTCAACAAACAAAATTTGCGACAAACAAAAAATACAGAGGGTGGCTTTAAATTGGATGGTAGATCTTCTATGCATGTTCTGGCGAACCAGGCGCCTTCATCAGGAAATCCACAATACATCTTAAACCTAAAATAAAAAAATACAGATTGCAAAAACAATAAACAAAAATACACAAGAAATGTACACTGAGTCTTGGAATAAAACTGACATCAAGTCAATAGTTAAAAACCCTCTACGTGTGAGAAAAAGGGGATGATAAAAGATATGTGATCACCAGAAACCCATCACCTAACCGAATGTGCCATTTGGCACACTCAGTGACTTAATTTATCCTGAAAATTGTGAAAATCATAAAAGAATATAAGAAAAGAGATGAAAGTAAATGAAACCATAAAGCATGCTTCTCATCGAGACCTTGATGGATAAAATAGATGATCAAGAGCAAAGTTGCTTACCAAGACCACAGATAATAGTGGTCCACCAAGGAAGGAATTCTTACGATTAGATGGAATTCTTGACAATAAGCTGAAAAGACCAGATAAGGATAAAATGAAGTAACCATAACTGTGGGAAGGAGAATAAACTAATAAACTTTATTTAGATAGATCTAAAATTGTAGGAGGTGTACCTTACGATTTTGAGTTGGGTAGGGCACTATTGCCATTTGCAATACAATGTAGGATACAGTCCGACTTGCGAGAAAATGAAAAACTAAAATAGAATGAATCGGTAGAATAAATACAAATATGAAAAAAGGGGGGGGAGGAAAAAGAAACTAAATTATGTGAAACGCGACCTTCACTAACGATGAGTCTAGATTATCAATAGAACACTGGCACAAAGATTCCTAATGGTAACCAACTGTGTGGAGCCACAGGAGGGAGTTACAGAGAACTCATATATCCAGACCATATAAAAGTGAATCAGTAATCTGTATAAAGTTCTGCTATAAGCACAAGACCAAATTATATAATAATAACTGTACAGATAAATGCTGCAGTAGCGCAAATACATTCATGTAGCAATACGAGAAATTTCAATACATAAGTATCCTGGCAAGGGCACACGTTGAAATAAAATAAGTCTATATGTTTAATTTTACTCCAGGTTCGTGAATAATGGAACAGGAAGAACTGATCAGGCCCACGGAACAAATGGAATGAGCAATGATAGTAAAATGACGAATCTAGAGGCACGAATATACACCTTTCCTCTATAAAGTAAGCAAGGACTTCTGTATGTCAAAGGATTTAGAACTCCGGTTAGTTAGTTGTGCGTCTAATAAAGAAATTGTTAATTTCCATTCCAGACCTATTGTCTACCAAAGCTGAAGAAGTGAAGTAAGCGGCTAACCAGAAATCGTCGACACCAACGAACATAGCAGAAGTCTTGAATCGGGAGTAGACGCAGAGGTAGTTATGATATAATACCTAGCGTCGGTCGACGTAATATGATGTAGATTCACGTAATGTTAACGGGAGAAGCTAGACCGTGAACCTAAGAGACAAGATGTCTTAGCTATAAATGGACTGTCAGCGGAAAAGCAGAAATAAAGATTCAATTTGAAATGCGATACCAAATAATACAGAATTGTTCTTTAAAAGAGATTAGATGTATAAATGAAGCACTAAGAAGTAGATAATATTATGGGAAATAGGACCGCCTAACTGGTATTCTTCATGCACAAACAACGAAGAACCAAGTTGAAAAAGAAAATTATACATATGTACATACAAAATACCTGTCTAGGGACCGGGTGAATTAAATATTTTCATAAACCCAAGCCAAAAAGATATTGTTTCTCGGCATTGTATACAAACCGGAACATAATACACATTTTTCCAATCTTTGTGACTACAGATTAATATTGTATCTAATAGCGTTTTCCCAAGGCATTTCGTAATTGAGTCCATGTTTGAAGGTGTCAAGCACAAAAATTCAATATACCTCTCTCCTTTTTGCGAATTTAATTACTTCTGCTTTCTTGGGAAATTTCTATTTTCTCTAGAATCACCCATCTGATATCATTAGCTGTGTATTCATATTCCAAATAATGTTTGACTAGAGCTGCAGTCAGTTTGGATGTGCGTATCGCCGATCGGTGTTCGGTAAGGCGAGTTGATATGGAGCGTGACGTTTCACTTACGTATCCCAAATTGCAAGGAAATAGAAGAAGATAGATGAGATTCTTTGTTTTGCAGTTAAAGAATTTTTTTGCATGAATGGTATAGCCGTTATGATTGAACAAGTCACCTTCAATGACAGAGTTGCATGACTTACATTGAGAACATTTAAATATTCCTCTCACTGGCGCAGTACCATCAATGGTTTTTTGAATGAATGAAAAACCTGCAGAAAAACTTGAATGTACAATAATATCTTTAATGTTCTTATTGCGACGATGCGCAAATAGGGGTTTTGGAAGTTTGGGTCTTGGTTGGTTCCACTATTTACAATATGCCAATTTGAATTGATGATTTGTCTCACAGTGTCATTCATAGTAGAGTGTTTTGTCACACAGACAAGTTGTGTGACAGGGTAGTGGGTTCGAGATCTCAATTGCGCGTCTCTATCATAAAATCTTGCTCTTTTGTAAAACTCTCTGATTAAACGTTTGGGGTATCCTCTTGTGAGGAATTTTTCCTTCATGGCTATTGCTTGTGTGTCATAATCCTGTATATTAGAACAGTTTAGTCGTAATTGTAAAAACTGCCCAAAAGGGATACTCTGTTTCTGGGCTCGAGGGTGTTAGTTTTCATAATGTAGCAGAGTGTTCCCTGCTGTGGATTTGAGAGATCTACCTCAAGAACACCGTTATGGTGACGAATCAAGATATCTAAAAATTCAACCTGACTCTGACTGGTGACAGCAGTAAATTTCAAATTAGCATCACACAAATTGAGCCACTGTAGGAATTCTCTGAGTAATTCTGCTTTATCAGTCCAAATGAAAACAATTCATCATGACCAATGTGCCACTGATTCAAAAAAGGTGCAATTTCACTGTCTATATTCTTCTTTTCAAATAGTGCCATAGAAATATTTGCTACCAATGGTGCTACAGATGCCCCCATACTAACCCCTTTCATTTGTTTATAGAGAGTATTTCCAAATCAAAGTTGTTTTCTGCTAGTACAATTTGAAGGCTTTCAAGTAGGAAGATCTTCGGGCACTTGATGTTGTATGTGTCTATAAACCAAGCTACAACCTCAATAGCTTCCGTCTGTGGGATATCACTGTACAAGGATTCTATTTCCAATGTTACTAATATGTTGGTTTCACAATTAAATGCTATATTTTTCACTTTATTTATAATGTCTCTCGTGTCCATAAAGTATGATCGAATTTTGGATATATGTGGACGCAGCACACTGTCACTGTATTTTGAGAGTGGCTCAGTAATAGATCCAATGGTAGAAACAATCAGACGGTAGGGGGGATCAATGGAATCTTTATGAATTTTAGGGATTCCATAAACACATGGCATCTTAGGGTCAATAGTATTAAGATACTCAAACGCTTCCTCACAAATCTTACCTTCTTGTCTGTGGTGAGTTGTAAAATTCTCTATGCTATTTTATTGGTAAGATCAAAGGTAATTTTGGTGTAAAATTTAGAGTCATTCAAAAGCGTAACCATCTTTTGTTCATATTGTGGAGTATTCAATACAACAATTCCACCTCCTTTGTCACCATTTTTGGCTGTAAGGGATTTCTCATGCATGATTTTTTGGAGAGAGAGAAATTCGTCTTTGTTTAAATTGTATATAGGCTTAGGAATGTATCTTGTAGCTTTATCTAAGCGGTTAAGTACAGCATGTTCAAATACCAAACTTCCGGGCCCAGTTGGTCTAACTTAGGAGTAAATTGAATGGCTTAGATAGGCCTGATAGATTAAGAGGAGCAAGATCTTTTGTCTCCTTCTCTGCAAAGAATTTTTAAGTCTGATTTTACGAAAGAAAGTCAAACTATCTTGGTAAAGTTCAAATACATTAGTGACAGTGTGAGGCACAAAAGATAGGCCTTTAGATAGTGAAGTCTGGCAAGAAGAATCTAGAGATACAGAAGATACATTGAAGATAGGCATTAAGTTTCCTATCTCCAATACCGGCCGTTCCTGGTTTCCAGCATGTGTTGGTTGTTCAGGTGATAGTTCTGAGTTTGAAAATTGCCCCCGAGTGGGGGCTGGAAACGTGTTTTCTATCTGCCTCTTCATGTGCCGCGTTGGGCTAAAAAAGGTTGCATCCTGTCTTGATTTGGGTTAAACCCTGAAAGACGTCCTTGTTGGTCAAAATAGTGTGTGCTACCTTCACCTTCTGAGTCAGATGTGTCTGAAAAAGTCAAAATCTTCTGATTTCTAGAGTTATCTTCATTTTGTTACTGACCCTGGTTATAATAATTCTCGGATAAGTAAGGATATGTTTTTTCATGAGAATTGTAGCTGATATCTTTATTAAGTTTGTCTGTTTTTCGTTTAACCAGGTATTCTGTGAATGAGGACAGTTCTCTTTCAGCTTCTTCTAGTTTTTTCTTTGCATCCTCTAGAGCATTAGCCTTTTTGATTATATATTCTACTTCTAATAGTTCATTTTTTAAGGTAGGGACTAGCTCTTTAGCAGTCTCTACTATTAACATCATCAGGTCCCCGGAACATCTGTTGGCTATCATCGTCCATTTCTCTAAGAACTGTCTAATCTGAACAAACAATCCTGGGATATTATGAACTCTGAGGCCTTGGGGTATAAAACCAGCTCTCAGATATGCCAGCATAAATTCTCCATGTGCTTCAATACGTTTAATTTTCTTTTTTAGAGTGATCAATTAGATCACATCTTCATTCCCTTTAATTTGGAGATTGGTACCATTACCAAAATGTGTATTAGTGCCCACTAGAAGGGCAAATTCTTCATCTGTGAAACCAAAAGTTTTTAATTGGTCCATGAGAGCAAAGGGAACAAGCATTGGCATAGCCAATAGGTCTCGCCTTTGGGACCTTATAAGTATTTAGTTATGCAGCACAATATCTAAAAACATCAACTGTTGCAAAGCTAAACACTTATAAGGTCCCAAAGACGGTAGATAGACAGGTAGAGAGTTAGAGAGAGAGAGGTAGAGAGAGGTAGAGAGAGATGTAGAGAGAGAGAGAGAGGTAGAGAGAGAGAGAGGCAGAGAGAGAGAGGTAGAGAGAGAGAGGTAGAGAGAGAGAGGTAGAGAGAGAGAGGTAGAGATAGAGATAGAGAGGTATAGAGAGAGGTAGAGAGAGGTAGAGAGGTAGAGGTAGAGAGAGAGGTAGAGAGAGGTAGAGAGAGAGGTGGAGAGATGGTAGGGAGAGCAATGGTAGGGAGAGAGATGGTAGGGAGAGAGATGGTAGGGAGAGAGATAGAGAGAGAAGTAGAGAGGTAGAGGTAGAGAGAGAGGTAGAGAGAGAGAGGAAGAGAGAGAGGTAGAGAGATGGTAGGGAGAGTGGTAGAGAGAGAGGTAGAGAGATGGTAGGGAGAGTGATGGTAGGGAGAGAGATGGTAGGGAGAGAGATAGAGAGAGAGGTAGAGAGAGAGGTATACTTAAAAGCTTGAAATGTGACTTGAGAGATGGCATCCATGGTCCTGTGGAGCTGCATGTAAAGGTTGCTCATTCAGGGTGCACTAGTGAAGCGAGAGGACAGCTAGATGGGAAGAGAGGCTTTGATGGCCACTGCATAGAGAAGGATGCGGAGGCTGGGATATCTGGTGAGATACACGTGGCTGAACAATGTGACAAGCTGGTTTTAAGGTGCATTGTGATAAGTGTCGTCTGAAATAGAAGATGGCTGTTTAACCACTGCCCACATTAGGGGCGAGGTGACATGGAGAATTGTGTAGGCATCCAGGCTTCACATGCACAAAGCGATAGAGGCAGATTGCAAACCCCTCCAAGAGGAGCTCGCATGGAGAACCTAGGTGAACCAGAGTTTAGGTATACGTGACGGGCCGTGCGAGAAGATGTGAGAATCTCAGCATTTTATTAAGGAAGCAGAAATATTATAGAAGCATTCAAACACCGAAACAACTAGACATGATTGAAAAAGCTACCAGTTGTTAGTGAAGAGGACAGAAACAGCAAAGAAACTTCATAAGAACATGAGAACACATTTTTATACAATGCATACCCCAGCTGGAATGCTCGGGGATAAAGGTGGATAGGCTTCTAGCTTAAGAGAATTGGGCCTGGGGGTTCCATAAGAGACACTTTTCTTTGCTTGGGGGACCGGGTGGAAAGTCAAACCGTGAATTCACAAACAATGTTTGTATACACAGGGGGAGACTGGGTTGTTGACAACTTGATGACTTGTCTACTGTGTAATTTGGGGAAAGGAATGTTGTAATAATTATGCAAATAAATGTGCATATCAAATTGTGTGTATTTTATTGTTATGTTTTCATGAAAGTAAATCCGGCCTGAGATCCCAACCGTTTCCCAAAAACAATAACGTGCGTCTCGGGCTATGATCCAATGATGGTTTTACGGAGGCCATCAACGTGGCCCCTCCATAAGTCTTTCTCACGCTTACAACTGCTGTTGCTGTCTGACCTGCTCTTTTCAGCGCCATTAGGGCTCAGTGGCCGCCATTTTGCTGTAGAAGAAGGGAGTTTCCTCCACTAAAAGTCCCCTAAAGTTTACAGGCCTTGGATACACGAACAATTTAATTAGGTGGCATTTGCTACGTTCGTTCTCCTGATAAGGGAATGAGTCATGACATAAAAAAATGTAGACAATGATGTTGACTGAATGCTGTTTTTGACCTGTGCCTTCACTCCCTGCTGGCTCGAGGCAGCTGGGAAGCGGCGGCAACTGCCGGTGAGAATGCGTGCAAGAAATCTGGTAAAGTGTAGAAATGTGGCACCGCGGCAGAACTGGCTGACCTATCTGAAGGGTCACCACAGGCTCCGGAGACTGCAAATTGGACTACACTACCGAGACACATGTGGGGTCAGTGGCAGCGCCAGGCATGAGGTCTGTAAACAGAGCTCCTGCTCTTTCCCCCTGTTTGCCTTAGTGCAGATTTGAAGGAAAACAGCAGAGACGCCATCAGCGCACTGCTGTGTGTAAAACAAAAGATAAAAAAGGGGTGGGGGTGGAAAGGGGGAGATGGAAGCCTCGGCGCGCCATCAGCGCACTGCTGTGTCTAAAACAAAAGATAAAAAAAGGGGCGGGGAAGTGGGGGGTGGAAAGGGGGAGATGGAAGATTCCGCGCCCCGTGAGCATAGGAAGTAGAGCCGAGAGGAGTGTGGGCGGAGAGGAGGGGCTGGGGAGAGAGAGGGTACAGTGAGGTGAGAGGACGGAGGGAGCAAGAGATTGGGAGAAAGGATGCCGAGGGAGGCGGGGCTGGCAGAGTGAAGCCAAAAGGAGTGAGGAGCAGAGTGAGGGCCAAGACATGCGCGAAAGTTTGGCGGTGTGGGTGCACACGCATCTATGCATCTACCAGGGGTGTGCCTGGAATTATCTATTCATGCGTCCACCTTGTATGAATGGATGGATGAGGGTGAAGGTTAAATATGTGCTGTGAGTACCTTGAGGGGTGAGAAATGCCAATGCCCCATCTGCCCCCCGGGGGGGCAGAAAGACTGTAATAATTGGGGGGTGGGGTGGCGGCATGGGCCAGCCCGTTTTGGGCAGCCCCTACCCCTTTTTTTTTTTTTTTACAATTCCCTGGTGTCTAGTGGTCTTTTTGCCCCCCCGGGGGGGGGCAGATTGGGGCCAATGCCACATCTGCCCCCCAGGGGGGCAGAAAGGCTGTAATGGTGGTGGGTGGGTGGGGGCATTGGCGTGCCCGTTTCGGGCAGCCCCCACCCTAAAACTAAACTGAAAACAAATCCGTGGTGTATAGTGGGCTTCCTGCCCCCCCGAAGGGGCAGATTAGGGGCCAATGCCCCATCTGCCCCCTGGGGGGGGCAGTAAGACTGTGATAATTGGGGGGTGGGGTGGGGGCATGGGCCTGCCCGTTTTGGGCAGCCCCCACCCATATATTTTTTTTTATTTACATTTCCCTGGTGTCTAGTGGTCTTTTTGCCCCCCCGGGGGGGCAGATTGGGGGCCAATGCCCCATCTGCCCCCCAGGGGGGGCAGAAAGGCTGTAATGGTGGTGGGTGGGTGGGGGCATTGGCGTGCCCGTTTCGGGCAGCCCCCACCCTAAAAAAACTGAAAATAAATCCCTGGTGTGTAGTGGGCTTTCCGCCCCCCCGAAGGGGCAGATTAGGGACCAATGCCCCATCTGCCCCCCGGTGGGCAGAAAGACTGTGTTAATTTGGGGGTGGGGTGGGGGCATGGGCCTGCCCGTTTTGGGCAGCCCCCACCCCTATTTTGATTGTCAAAAAAATTCCCTGGTGTCTAGTGGGCTTTTTGCCCCCCTGGGGGGGGCAGATTGGGAGCTACTGCCCCCATCTGCCCCCCAGGGTGGGGCAAAAAGACTGAATGTGCCCAAAATTATTTGGGGGGAGCAAAGGCCCTTGCCCAAGGGGCCGCTCCCCCCTCCCTGGTGTCTAGTGGGTGGATCCCTGCTTGGCGATCGCCCTCCTGTGGTGATCCCCAAGCAGGGATCCACTGGGGTACCATTGGAAAGGGGAGATTCTCCCCTTTCCAACGATACCTCTCCCGTCTTTCTACGTGCTCAGGTGGCTGAGATAGCCCCCTGAGCACGTACAAAGTGAAACCTGAAATGAGCCTTTTGGCTCATTTCAGTTTCACTTTCACTGTAATGACGTCGGCGCGACGTGCGCGACGATCGTCATTACAGTGAAAGGGGGTGGGGGGGGGGCCTTGGGAGCTGGGGAAGCTCTTCCCCAGCTCCCGAGGCTATTTTGGTTTAAAGGGAATCCCTCTGGTGCCCGCACCAGAGGGATTCCCTAGGGAATGCCTCATGACGAGCTGGACTCGTCATGGGCACAGCGCGACTGTGCTCCATGACGAGTCCAGCTCGTCATGGGCATACAAGGGGTTAAGGTGCACGGAACAGGCAACCAAAATGGCTAACAATGGAGGATTATAACCTTTGCTATCAGATCTAGAGAGCAACGAAGTACCATGCAAGTAATGGTGGATGGTCGCGCTAAATCACCTTGGAACAGAGTATGGCAGTACCTTTAACCTGTGAATGGCATAGGCCATAAGCATAGACCATAAGCATGAGGAAGGGGTAATGTTCACAATGTGGTGATGTAGTGTTAATAAAAGGACCTCCTGCTACTGATTACTGTTCCTAGGGCAGGGACAATGCAATGGAGGAACAAATCCCTGGGCAACAGTAGGTCTAAACATAATATAAAACCTTGTTGTGAAACAACATGATATTTAAGGACTCAGTGTACAATGGTTATCGATACAAAAATCATTGTATTCATACACAATTGTTTTTTTTAAAAGACCATTGTAGGTTCTGTGATATTTCTTAAAGGAACAATAACATCACAAACTATGACATCACAATACAATCATGTGTGCTGACAATAACAGGAATATACGGAACACACAAACATGAGTCTGATATATGTATCCATGAAAAATGATATATGGATAAACTAACTATAATAACGTGTAAATGGAGCATTCAACAAACAAAATTTGCGACAAACAAAAAATACAGAGGGTGGCTTTAAATTTGATGGTAGATCTTCTATGCATGTTCTGGCGAACCAGGCGCCTTCATCAGGAAATCCACAATACATCTTAAACCTAAAATAAAAAAATACAGATTGCAAAAACAATAAACAAAAATACACAAGAAATGTACACTGAGTCTTGGAATAAAACTGACATCAAGTCAATAGTTAAAAACCCTCTACGTGTGAGAAAAAGGGGATGATAAAAGATATGTGATCACCAGAAACCCATCACCTAACCGAATGTGCCATTTGGCACACTCAGTGACTTAATTTATCCTGAAAATTGTGCAAATCATAAAAGAATATAAGAAAAGAGATGAAAGTAAATGAAACCATAAAGCATGCTTCTCATCGAGACCTTGATGGATAAAATAGATGATCAAGAGCAAAGTTGCTTACCAAGACCACAGATAATAGTGGTCCACCAAGGAAGGAATTCTTACGATTAGATGGAATTCTTGACAATAAGCTGAAAAGACCAGATAAGGATAAAATGAAGTAACCATAACTGTGGGAAGGAGAATAAACTAATAAACTTTATTTAGATAGATCTAAAATTGTAGGAGGTGTACCTTACGATTTTGAGTTGGGTTGGGCACTATTGCCATTTGCAATACAATGTAGGATACAGTCCGACTTGCGAGAAAATGAAAAACTAAAATAGAATGAATCGGTAGAATAAATACAAATATGAAAAAAGGGGGGGGAGGAAAAAGAAACTAAATTATGTGAAACGCGACCTTCACTAACGATGAGTCTAGATTATCAATAGAACACTGGCACAAAGATTCCTAATGGTAACCAACTGTGTGGAGCCACAGGAGGGAGTTACAGAGAACTCATATATCCAGACCATATAAAAGTGAATCAGTAATCTGTATAAAGTTCTGCTATAAGCACAAGACCAAATTATATAATAATAACTGTACAGATAAATGCTGCAGTAGCGCAAATACATTCATGTAGCAATACGAGAAATTTCAATACATAAGTATCCTGGCAAGGGCACACGTTGAAATAAAATAAGTCTATATGTTTAATTTTACTCCAGGTTCGTGAATAATGGAACAGGAAGAACTGATCAGGCCCACGGAACAAATGGAATGAGCAATGATAGTAAAACGACGAATCTAGAGGCACGAATATACACCTTTCCTCTATAAAGTAAGCAAGGACTTCTGTATGTCAAAGGATTTAGAACTCCGGTTAGTTAGTTGTGCGTCTAATAAAGAAATTGTTAATTTCCATTCCAGACCTATTGTCTACCAAAGCTGAAGAAGTGAAGTAAGCGGCTAACCAGAAATCGTCGACACCAACGAACATAGCAGAAGTCTTGAATCGGGAGTAGACGCAGAGGTAGTTATGATATAATACCTAGCGTCGGTCGACGTAATATGATGTAGATTCACGTAATGTTAACGGGAGAAGCTAGACCGTGAACCTAAGAGACAAAGTGTCTTAGCTATAAATGGACTGTCAGCGGAAAAGCAGAAATAAAGATTCAATTTGAAATGCGATACCAAATAATACAGAATTGTTCTTTAAAAGAGATTAGATGTATAAATGAAGCACTAAGAAGTAGATAATATTATGGGAAATAGGACCGCCTAACTGGTATTCTTCATGCACAAACAACGAAGAACCAAGTTGAAAAAGAAAATTATACATATGTACATACAAAATACCTGTCTAGGGACCGGGTGAATTAAATATTTTCATAAACCCAAGCCAAAAAGATATTGTTTCTCGGCATTGTATACAAACCGGAACATAATACACATTTTTCCAATCTTTGTGACTACAGATTAATATTGTATCTAATAGCGTTTTCCCAAGGCATTTCGTAATTGAGTCCATGTTTGAAGGTGTCAAGCACAAAAATTCAATATACCTCTCTCCTTTTTGCGAATTTAATTAATTCTGCTTTCTTGGGAAATTTCTATTTTCTCTAGAATCACCCATCTGATATCATTAGCTGTGTGTTCATATTCCAAATAATGTTTGACTAGGGCTGCAGTCAGTTTGGATGTGCGTATCGCCGATCGGTGTTCGGTAAGGCGAGTTGATATGGAGCGTGACGTTTCACTTACGTATCCCAAATTGCAAGGAAATAGAAGAAGATAGATGAGATTCTTTGTTTTGCAGTTAAAGAATTTTTTTGCATAAATGGTATAGCCGTTATGATTGAACAAGTCACCTTCAATGACAGAGTTGCATGACTTACATTGAGAACATTTAAATATTCCTCTCACTGGCGCAGTACCATCAATGGTTTTTTGAATGAATGAAAAACCTGCAGAAAAACTTGAATGTACAATAATATCTTTAATGTTCTTATTGCGACGATGCGCAAATAGGGGTTTTGGAAGTTTGGGTCTTGGTTGGTTCCACTATTTACAATATGCCAATTTGAATTGATGATTTGTCTCACAGTGTCATTCATAGTAGAGTGTTTTGTCACACAGACAAGTTGTGTGACAGGGTAGTGGGTTCGAGATCTCAATTGCGCGTCTCTATCATAAAATCTTGCTCTTTTGTAAAACTCTCTGATTAAACGTTTGGGGTATCCTCTTGTGAGGAATTTTTCCTTCATGGCTATTGCTTGTGTGTCATAATCCTGTATATTAGAACAGTTTAGTCGTAATTGTAAAAACTCCCCAAAAGGGATACTCTGTTTCTGGGCTCGAGGGTGTTAGTTTTCATAATGTAGCAGAGTGTTCCCTGCTGTGGATTTGAGAGATCTACCTCAAGAACACCGTTATGGTGACGAATCAAGATATCTAAAAATTCAACCTGACTCTGACTGGTGACAGCAATAAATTTCAAATTAGCATCACACAAATTGAGCCATTGTAGGAATTCTCTGAGTAATTCTGCTTTATCAGTCCAAATGAAAACAATTCATCATGACCAATGTGCCACTGATTCAAAAAAGGTGCAATTTCACTGTCTATATTCTTCTTTTCAAATAGTGCCATAGAAATATTTGCTACCAATGGTGCTACAGATGCCCCCATACTAACCCCTTTCATTTGTTTATAGAGAGTATTTCCAAATCAAAGTTGTTTTCTGCTAGTACAATTTGAAGGCTTTCAAGTAGGAAGATCTTCGGGCACTTGATGTTGTATGTGTCTATAAACCAAGCTACAACCTCAATAGCTTCCGTCTGTGGGATATCACTGTACAAGGATTCTATTTCCAATGTTACTAATATGTTGGTTTCACAATTAAATGCTATATTTTTCACTTTATTTATAATGTCTCTCGTGTCCATAAAGTATGATCGAATTTTGGATATATGTGGACGCAGCACACTGTCACTGTATTTTGAGAGTGGCTCAGTAATAGATCCAATGGTAGAAACAATCAGACGGTAGGGGGGATCAATGGAATCTTTATGAATTTTAGGGATTCCATAAACACATGGCATCTTAGGGTCAATAGTATTAAGATACTCAAACGCTTCCTCACAAATCTTACCTTCTTGTCTGTGGTGAGTTGTAAAATTCTCTCTGCTATTTTCTTGGTAAGATCAAAGGTAATTTTGGTGTAAAATTTAGAGTCATTCAAAAGCGTAACCATCTTTTGTTCATATTGTGGAGTATTCAATACAACAATTCCACCTCCTTTGTCACCATTTTTGGCTGTAAGGGATTTCTCATGCATGATTTTTTGGAGAGAGAGAAATTCGTCTTTGTTTAAATTGTATATAGGCTTAGGAATGTATCTTGTAGCTTTATCTAAGCGGTTAAGTACAGCATGTTCAAATACCAAACTTCCGGGCCCAGTTGGTCTAACTTAGGAGTAAATTGGATGGCTTAGATAGGCCTGATAGATTAAGAGGAGCAAGATCTTTTGTCTCCTTCTCTGCAAAGAATTTTTAAGTCTGATTTTACGAAAGAAAGTCAAACTATCTTGGTAAAGTTCAAATACATTAGTGACAGTGTGAGGCACAAAAGATAGGCCTTTAGATAGTGAAGTCTGGCAAGAAGAATCTAGAGATACAGAAGATACATTGAAGATAGGCATTAAGTTTCCTATCTCCAATACCGGCCGTTCCTGGTTTCCAGCATGTGTTGGTTGTTCAGGTGATAGTTCTGAGTTTGAAAATTGCCCCCGAGTGGGGGCTGGAAACGTGTTTTCTATCTGCCTCTTCATGTGCCGCGTTGGGCTAAAAAAGGTTGCATCCTGTCTTGATTTGGGTTAAACCCTGAAAGACGTCCTTGTTGGTCAAAATAGTGTGTGCTACCTTCACCTTCTGAGTCAGATGTGTCTGAAAAAGTCAAAATCTTCTGATTTCTAGAGTTATCTTCATTTTGTTACTGACCCTGGTTATAATAATTCTCGGATAAGTAAGGATATGTTTTTTCATGAGAATTGTAGCTGATATCTTTATTAAGTTTGTCTGTTTTTCGTTTAACCAGGTATTCTGTGAATGAGGACAGTTCTCTTTCAGCTTCTTCTAGTTTTTTCTTTGCATCCTCTAGAGCATTAGCCTTTTTGATTATATATTCTACTTCTAATAGTTCATTTTTTAAGGTAGGGACTAGCTCTTTAGCAGTCTCTACTATTAACATCATCAGGTCCCCGGAACATCTGTTGGCTATCATCGTCCATTTCTCTAAGAACTGTCTAATCTGAACAAACAATCCTGGGATATTATGAACTCTGAGGCCTTGGGGTATAAAACCAGCTCTCAGATATGCCAGCATAAATTCTCCATGTGCTTCAATACGTTTAATTTTCTTTTTTAGAGTGATCAATTAGATCACATCTTCATTCCCTTTAATTTGGAGATTGGTACCATTACCAAAATGTGTATTAGTGCCCACTAGAAGGGCAAATTCTTCATCTGTGAAACCAAAAGTTTTTAATTGGTCCATGAGAGCAAAGGGAACAAGCATTGGCATAGCCAATAGGTCTCGCCTTTGGGACCTTATAAGTATTTAGTTATGCAGCACAATATCTAAAAACATCAACTGTTGCAAAGCTAAACACTTATAAGGTCCCAAAGACGGTAGATAGACAGGTAGAGAGTTAGAGAGAGAGAGGTAGAGAGAGGTAGAGAGAGATGTAGAGAGAGAGAGGTAGAGAGAGAGAGGTAGAGAGAGAGAGAGGTAGAGAGAGAGAGAGGCAGAGAGAGAGAGGTAGAGAGAGAGAGGTAGAGAGAGAGAGGTAGAGAGAGAGAGGTAGAGATAGAGATAGAGAGGTATAGAGAGAGGTAGAGAGAGGTAGAGAGGTAGAGGTAGAGAGAGAGGTAGAGAGAGGTAGAGAGAGAGGTGGAGAGATGGTAGGGAGAGCAATGGTAGGGAGAGAGGTGGTAGGGAGAGAGATGGTAGGGAGAGAGATAGAGAGAGAAGTAGAGAGGTAGAGGTAGAGAGAGAGGTAGAGAGAGAGAGGAAGAGAGAGAGGTAGAGAGATGGTAGGGAGAGTGGTAGAGAGAGAGGTAGAGAGATGGTAGGGAGAGTGATGGTAGGGAGAGAGATGGTAGGGAGAGAGATAGAGAGAGAGGTAGAGAGAGAGGTATACTTAAAAGCTTGAAATGTGACTTGAGAGATGGCATCCATGGTCCTGTGGAGCTGCATGTAAAGGTTGCTCATTCAGGGTGCACTAGTGAAGCGAGAGGACAGCTAGATGGGAAGAGAGGCTTTGATGGCCACTGCATAGAGAAGGATGCGGAGGCTGGGATATCTGGTGAGATACACGTGGCTGAACAATGTGACAAGCTGGTTTTAAGGTGCATTGTGATAAGTGTCGTCTGAAATAGAAGATGGCTGTTTAACCACTGCCCACATTAGGGGCGAGGTGACATGGAGAATTGTGTAGGCATCCAGGCTTCACATGCACAAAGCGATAGAGGCAGATTGCAAACCCCTCCAAGAGGAGCTCGCATGGAGAACCTAGGTGAACCAGAGTTTAGGTATACGTGACGGGCCGTGCGAGAAGATGTGAGAATCTCAGCATTTTATTAAGGAAGCAGAAATATTATAGAAGCATTCAAACACCGAAACAACTAGACATGATTGAAAAAGCTACCAGTTGTTAGTGAAGAGGACAGAAACAGCAAAGAAACTTCATAAGAACATGAGAACACATTTTTATACAATGCATACCCCAGCTGGAATGCTCGGGGATAAAGGTGGATAGGCTTCTAGCTTAAGAGAATTGGGCCTTGGGGTTGCATAAGAGACACTTTTCTTTGCTTGGGGGACCGGGTGGAAAGTCAAACCGTGAATTCACAAACAATGTTTGTATACACAGGGGGAGACTGGGTTGTTGACAACTTGATGACTTGTCTACTGTGTAATTTGGGGAAAGGAATGTTGTAATAATTATGCAAATAAATGTGCATATCAAATTGTGTGTATTTTATTGTTATGTTTTCATGAAAGTAAATCCGGCCTGAGATCCCAACCGTTTCCCAAAAACAATAACGTGCGTCTCGGGCTATGATCCAATGATGGTTTTACGGAGGCCATCAACGTGGCCCCTCCATAAGTCTTTCTCACGCTTACAACTGCTGTTGCTGTCTGACCTGCTCTTTTCAGTGCCATTAGGGCTCAGTGGCCGCCATTTTGCTGTAGAAGAAGGGAGTTTCCTCCACTAAAAGTCCCCTAAAGTTTACAGGCCTTGGATACACAAACAATTTAATTAGGTGGCATTTGCTACGTTCGTTCTCCTGATAAGGGAATGAGTCATGACATAAAAAATGTAGACAATGATGTTGACTGAATGCTGTTTTTGACCTGTGCCTTCACTCCCTGCTGGCTCGAGGCAGCTGGGAAGCGGCGGCAACTGCCGGTGAGAATGCGTGCAAGAAATCTGGTAAAGTGTAGAAATGTGGCACCGCGGCAGAACTGGCTGACCTATCTGAAGGGTCACCACAGGCTCCGGAGACTGCAAATTGGACTACACTACCGAGACACATGTGGGGTCAGTGGCAGCGCCAGGCATGAGGTCTGTAAACAGAGCTCCTGCTCTTTCCCCCTGTTTGCCTTAGTGCAGATTTGAAGGAAAACAGCAGAGACGCCATCAGCGCACTGCTGTGTGTAAAACAAAAGATAAAAAAGGGGTGGGGGTGGAAAGGGGGAGATGGAAGCCTCGGCGCGCCATCAGCGCACTGCTGTGTCTAAAACAAAAGATAAAAAAAGGGGCGGGGAAGTGGGGGGTGGAAAGGGGGAGATGGAAGATTCCGCGCCCCGTGTGCATAGGAAGTAGAGCCGAGAGGAGTGTGGGCGGAGAGGAGGGGCTGGGGAGAGAGAGGGTACAGTGAGGTGAGAGGACGGAGGGAGCAAGAGATTGGGAGAAAGGATGCCGAGGGAGGCGGGGCTGGCAGAGTGAAGCCAAAAGGAGTGAGGAGCAGAGTGAGGGCCAAGACATGCGCGAAAGTTTGGCGGTGTGGGTGCACACGCATCTATGCATCTACCAGGGGTGTGCTTGGAATTATCTATTCATGCGTCCACCTTGTATGAATGGATGGATGAGGGCGAAGGTTAAATATGTGCTGTGAGTACCTTGAGGGGTGAGCATGCGGCTGGTGTCCGGGTGCAGTTGCGTGAGTAAACCCTAAAAGTTCTTTGGCAGTTTGTGGGCGAGTGTGCGCCTTTGTACGCGTGTATGCTGACATTCTGAAGGTGTTGTGTGCATTATCGTGCATTGAAAGTGCCAGTGGTGTGCTCCTTCAAGCGTTATGCGTGCGCCTCTGAATGGTGTGTGCACGCCTTGAAAGTGTCCTTGTGCTCACTGAACTGCTGTATGTGTGTTTAAATGTGCGGCCACGAGCTTTGGGCATAAGATGTGTGTTCTCGTCTAGAAATGTACATGTGTGCGCCTCGCAGGTGGGTGTTTGTCTGTGAGCCCAGAATGTGTGAGTTTTGTGCAACAGGAAAGTATTGATGCAACCTGAATAACATTGTATGTCTGTGCGTGCACATAGAAGCGTTTGCGAGTGGCAGCTGGGTGCGCGTCTGCTCCTAGAATTCCGTTTATTGCCAACATGAAAGGTGACGAGGCGGCGGCATCGTCCTCACAGACCACTGCTAGAGGTCAAAACGTGAACACACATTAACCTTCCTATCTGACACAAAAACGAATTATGCTGGTGTCTAGACGCTCTTCTTAGCTTCACTGTAAAGTTTAATACACAGCAAAACCCAACAAGTGCGCAACCCAACAAGCGCGCGCACTCAAAGCATGTGGTAAATGGTAGCAGAGATGTCCCTGAAATCAGGTATAAGCCAGCGACAAGGGAACCGGTAATTACAGGTGGACATGGTTATTACCGACCTGGAGACTGAAACCCCTACACAAAACTGCAAACGCACCCCAAAAAAGACTTCGGTAGTAAAGTGAAACATTGTAGAGCCTGGAGTCGCCCGTGTGGGAGCTGCTTGTTAGACTACTGGATTAATGGCTTCAGTTTTGTGGTCGCCGTCCAGAAGGAGCGTGGTATGCAAGGCAAATGGGCACCGCTCTGCCTGCTAAGCATGGGAGGTGTGAATGATGATAGCAGCCCCTTTAAAGCTTGTTTACTGAGAAGTAATAAATGAAGATGCACAGGAGGGAGGAGCAGAGAGGCGAGCCAGATGGTCGCTGCAGGGAAGGATGCCTGCTTTGATAAGTTTTCAAAGTGCTGCTGAAGGCTGGCAGTTCGCGCGTGCACGATCGTGTGAACGCAAGCGCTAGGCCAGCCAGCAGCACTTTGAAAACTCACATTCAAATTGTCTCTCCGAGCCAGCGCATGCGCTGGGCTCAGCGAGACCTAAAAATAAGGGAATGATTTAACGTGTGGCGTATTGTATTCTGTCACAAACGTGACGGTTATTCTATCTGTCTTATCACAATACAAGCGCATTAGACTGTAATGCAATTGTAATAAGGTGGACCCCATATCTGTCTTATTACTAGTGCATTATACTATAATGTACTTGTAATAAGGTGGACAGCATATCGGTCATGTTTGGGACAGAGTATTGGTCTGCTAGACTCTAAATGAAGCCTTAAATCCATCACCAAGGCTGAGATTATGTCCTGGTTGTCACTTATACATTGTGCAATAATACCCATAAAAATAGCTCCACAATTATTGAGCTCAGTTATTCTTACCACACCTACGGACAGTCGGACAGAACTGGTTTGCCCAACATCAGACATAAGGCGGCAAGTGAGAGGGCACTAGAACCGACAAAGGCGTGGGAAACCTTAGTGGTGCTCCTAAAGATCCCGGACAGTGACAAAATTCCCAAATCCTGAAGTAGCAGAATAGGTAGTCTACCCCCGTGCTCTGCGGATCATTGAGGTCCTATGTGCAACATGCAGGGCGACCCAGCCTATATGGTGGAATAGTTATTAAAGTTTTATTCTTGGTACATTTGAGAAACTAACGAGCAGTAGACTACACTAGCTTACCCTGTTGATTGTGTGTGACATGCCTGGGGGGAGAGATCTTACTCTTACACAACATGGGATTTTTTGGGGTGGTGGGTGGGCACTATTCTGTATGGGCTAGTTAATATAATTGTGTCATCCATGATGGCGATGTTGCTCACCCCACTGTCTGTATCTTAATATGAATCTTTCGTAGACTATATGTGTCAGGCTTGCAAACAATCAATAAAGTTTGTTTAAAAAAAAAAAGTAGGCATATCATACTTTTTGACACCTTGGGGTGCAGATAGCACAAACGGAGTGAGACTGTAGTGCTCTAAACATGGACAGGTCTGTTGGGGGTCTTAAAGCCTCCTGACTTCTAGATTACACTTACAACAACGCTGACGGAAAGAGCGGCTTTGAGTAAGATAATGCTGTTACCCAGCTGTCTGTATTTATTTCGATGTAGAATGTACCCATTCTCTAAAATGCCATTGAAAGATGTAAAGGACATAATGAATAGATTAATATGGGGTGGCAAGAGAAGCTCTCAAAACAGTGCATCTAACATAAGAAGATGGAAGGGTATATATACCAGACATTGACTACTAGACCCTTAAGTCTCAAATGATGTTTGTGGCTAGATGCCTGCCAGAGTCACAGTGTAGACAAAGGACTGTTGAGAAATTCACACTAATACCAGATCCCGCTAAGTGATTGTTTATTAAGTAACAAGCCACAATAGTCTCCCACCGGATAAAAATGGAAGGTGAATGGAAGGGGCAATGACATTTTACAATTATTTACCACTGTATGCCACACATGCGACTCTTTGGCGCATGCTGCATTTGGTTAGTGCAATGCAAGATGGACGTTGACAAGCACAATGGAAATCCTGGAGATTCCTGGGATGGGTGATCTATGTTAAATTGAGACATCACTTTCGAGAGGGCAAGGGAACCATTTCAGGTGGACCTAGAGCACATTTGTACAGTACAAGGGATTACTACAAGGGTAGAGGATTTGGCCTAACTGCTAGGGCGGTCGACTTCGAATCTGAGGAACTGGGTTCGAGTCTCGGCAATGTCGGTGAACATCCCGTGATTCTGGGCAAATCACTTAATCTCCACGTGCCTAACAAAAACGAATGTAAAAAAAATACTAAGGTGGTTTGGGATATCTATGGTGTTGCACAGATGGTGCTGCACGCACTAACTGTATAGTAAATATGCAGGACTCCAAATAGTCATGGGTCAAGAATATATAGGGCACTCTCTGTAAATATGCCGAAGCAGACACTTTCAGTGAGGTACAAATAAGACATCTACAGTGTACTAGGATTTACAGACTAAGACTGCAACAAAGCCCTATCAAACATCAAAATAAATAGTAAAGGAAAGCTAAATTACACCTCATCCAGTTTAACATCGTACACAGTGCATAAGTAACTGTGGCCATGATATACACACTATATTAAGGTACATCGGGGAAATGTCTCAAATGTAAAATGGGGAGAGCACAGTCTTCTCTCTGACTTGGTCAGGCTAAAATTACTAGCACGGCGGGAATTAAGTGGCGAGATAATGAAGTTACTGGACGAAGAACTGCACTGGACCTGTTTACTTACCTGATAGGTCTATAAATGATTAAGACCAAAGCCCAAATAATGAAAAGGGCAGCACTGTTAACCTTACTACTAGCCAGACCCAGCAAATGAGAGTAGAGCCTCCTACTCACTGAACAGGGATGGACGGGGGTGTGGAGGATTCGTCCCATGCAGAAGAGATAGCCATACAGCAGGTCCATCTAGAGATGGAGAAGATCTAATGGAGGGGAGTGCACACGTTGACGATTTACTGTACCCACCTGATACACTGCCTCTTTAGCAGGGAAAATATCATACTGTCAGAAATAAGCCAGTAAAGAACCATGATGCTCAACAAAAATATCTCCTCCAGATGGAGACACCGATTGTATCGGGCTCTTGTACACGGTAATCGTGATACCCAGAATGCAGTGTAATTTATTATTCTGTTTGTGCGTGTGACTGTTGACCTTGTTCACTTTTGTTATCGTTATATAAACGAAAAATAGGGGTTCTACATTTGCATTAACTGTATCATATGAATGCATAATTAAAATGAAGTTAAAAACACCATAAGACCACCAAGTATGATTATTAATGTAAAAACTTGAAGGCTCATTTTTGAAGTTCCTTCGTTGGGAAATCTCTAAGTCTAAGGGCTTATTTCGAGTTGGGCGGAAGTGGGATATCTGACAGGAAGTGACGGATGTCCCGTCTGCAGTATTAAGAGTGCAGTGATGTCAATGACACTCCACAGCAGACTGAACGTCTGCCAGCTCTAAACAAGGAACGTGAACTGACTCGGAGGTTTCAGCTGTTTCTCTAGACAGAACATGTTTGAATGTTAAAGGTGCAGAACTCCTGCCAAAAAACGAGTTTTCCCTGATAAGAATAAAACATGTTTAAGGAACAAACATAGGCACCTTACTTTGAGCTGTAAAATTCTAAAGTGGTAATCGTCCTTCCAGCATTGCAGTATGAAGCTTTGTTTTCACTGACAAAACCACTCGAAAGTCTGCATTTAATTGACTGTCAAAACAAAATGATTGTTCGGTGTGGGTTGAGAATTGAAATGCAAAGTTTGTACATATATCGCAAGCTGTGCTACTTTCACAGTGGAGTTTAATGTTTGGGCTTCAACGAACAAGTTGTCTCCCACAAATAGATGATTCCGCAGCTTGCTGAATCGTCAGGCCTGCAAAACTGAAACTGCATGAATAATGTGACTTAAAGATGCAGATACCCAAAAAACAACCACCAACAAAACAATTCAATTCACATAAAAAAGAGAGACATGCGCAGAAACAAAATGCGTTTATTGTGAGAAGATTGCCCATTAAATGCAATAAAGGGCATGAATGGAAAATGCAAACAAGCATTGGCCATGCGGCCGCGAAAGTGAGGCGGTCGCGGCCGCGAATGACAAAAGCATTAAAATAAACAAGCTTTGGCTACGAAAATGACGCGGCCGCGAAAGTGAAAGTGATCGCGATTGCGATCGCCCGCTTCCAGCACGGCGGAGGAAAGACACATGGCACTGCGCGCGTGCACGCTCAAGTGCACTCAAGCTTTAGGCCACAGGCAGCACTTTGAAAAGCCGTATAAAAAAAGTCTCGGGCAGATCAGCGCGTGCTGTGGATCAGGCGAGACCTAAAAAGGACGATACACAACAGTAGTGATATTTCCTCCTAAAGTTGGGGGAAATAAACACTTTTTTTTTTAAAGATAAAAAAGTTAAGATGCTAGAGGAGAAGTGAAAATAGTATATAGTAATGCTAGATAATTCTAGAGAGTCAAATATGCAACATAGAAGAAGCCCCACACAGACAAGCTGTGGGTAATATAGTGTAAATAAAAAGACCCCCTGCTACTTATTACAGTTCCCAGGGCAGAGACAATACAATAACGGAGAAACAAATCCCGAGACAACAGTAGGTCTAAACATAATATAAGACCTTGTTGTGAAACAACATGATATTTAAGCACTCAGTGTTCAATGGTTATCGATATACAAATCATTTTATTCATACAAAATTGTTTTTTTTAAAGACCATGGGCCCGATTCACAGAACTAACTTAAGACAAAATCCTAAACTTACTACCATTTTGGTCTTCACAGAAGACACTTACTCATTTTGGTATTCACAGAAGGCACTTACTCATTTTGGTATTCACAGAAGTTAGGAGTCCTAACTTTAGGACTCCTAAATGCCTTCTGTGAATACCAAAAGTCTTAAAATTAGGATTTTTCTCAGTTTAGGAGTCCTAAAGTTAGGACTCCTAACATTACTACTCCTAAACTGAGAAAAATCCTAATTTTAAGACTTTTGGTATTGACAGAAGACATTTAGGAGTCCTAAAGTGAGGACTCCTAACTTCTGTGAATACCGAAATGAGTAAGTGCCTTCTGTCAATACCAAAATGGTAGTAAGTTTAGGAATTTGTCTTAAATTAGTTCTGTGAATTGGGCCCCATGGTAGGTTCTGTGGTATTTCTTAAAGTGACAATAATGAAACTATGACATCACAATACAATCATGAGTGCTGACAATGGCAGGTATGTGGTGATGTCCTTAAACGTGCTAAACTTCATCATCAGCACAGTTTAGGCCCAACCACAGTGATAAGGCATCTTCAAACATTCAACTATGAGAACATTAATTGTAAAATATACCTGCAGCTTTTCCAGGTCATAGAGCATATCATACTGACCAACGTGAAGCAGCTGAATGACCCGAACAGGAGCATGCGCTACACGAGAACAAGAGTGCTCAATTTTCATAACCTGTGAATGCACCTCACAAACACCATCAGTAGCGCAATCTTCAGAGATTTTTGCTTCTGCTACAATTTCAGTAGAAAGAAGGGGCAGGAGTTATTGGCACTCTTGTTCTCCTTGTTGTTATCACTGTGATAGGTACATATTCTGTGCTGCTCAAAACATTGAGGAATGATGTTTCATTATTCATGAACATCAAGGTGATTGCCAATAAACAATGCTAAAGTAAATAGTAAAGCAGATGAAACCTTGTTTTTTCCTAGTTAAGTTTTCTTATGTGTCCTATGTTTCAAACTTCAATATAATGTTTGTGAACATTATGCATTTTTTAAAACCTTTACTTAAAGTTACATAATAAGAAATAAAAGGAACACGTAGCCTTTGGAGGAGCCTTAGTGTTTGGTGGACAAATGTAAATAAACTTGATTAAGTAGCATGTCTGACAATGCTTAGCAAATTACAAAAAGCCAGCATTATCAACGTCAGTAAAATGGATGCCATCTCTGCACAGAAGATCTGGATTGTGGTATTTTATACTGCATTTGTAAATACTGTCCAATAGGTAATCTCCAAAATGTGAAGTCATGACAAAGATAGAGCACGTTCCATCTTTGGGTTAAATTCTATTGTGAAAAATGTGTGAAAATGTAAAGTATGTGTATTAGGAAGCACTGCATGTAGAGAGGCATGGTGTTCCTTCATTACAAAACAAAGGTGCGATCTGGAAACATGCCCAAGATTATTAGCTCCAACATGTGAAGTAATTACATTAGGGTGGTACAGCCTGGATATTCTGTAATACTGAAACCACTGCTTTCTATCTCATACCACAAAAGTCAACCCACTTTACCCTATCTCCTGCACAGCCCAAATTAATTTCTAAGTGATGCTCGACAGACAACTGCTCTGACAACTGCTCTGCAAAGAAAACCGAAGAATTCCTATGATCCAGGATAACTGTGGTAAGCCATCTTTATAGTTTGAGAAAGAAGTGAAAAATAATTAAAACATATGCTCCTCAAAAACGTAAAACTCCAACTAGCAAAAAACATAAACCACGTGTTGGTCAAAAAGACTTGTCACCACCTATAGATATCAAATAACTGAACATGTAAGTTATTTAGCAAATATGCTTTTTCCTGTTGAACATGTGGTGTATGACCTCATTTAAATGTTTGCAGCGGTATTGACATATATCATCTACTATTTAAAAATTCACACAGATTGATTGGCTAATATTTGCGAAAATGAAAAATAGAAAATAAGTTACCTTCTCCACTTAATTCTTGCTTTTTCCCACAGTTTTTACCCTCTTACCCCTCCTTTTGCCGCCATTTTCCCACCAAAACGTCTGTTTCCCCCATAACACCAGCTCTCCCTTACCCGCTCATTTTTCTCGCTTGCCGCTTCCCGCCGTCACTAACCCCACCCATCGTCCTTCCCAGGGCCTACTTAATAGAGGCCTCAGTGTGGCTGCGCAGCCAGTCCGCCAAAGGCATGCCCGTCTGCGCTCGTCCGCGCCTGGACCCTGCCTAGCACTAGGAAACCTGGCCGGCCGCCCACCCACAGTTACATCAGTGCCAAGCTGTAAAGCCCTGAAACCCAGACCTCACTCAACATCGCCACCGCCGAAGGATACAAGATAATCCACTGGGACTGCACCGACAAACACAGATGTGGAATAGCCATCATCCACATATGGAACACCTCAACTTCCAACTCGACACAGAAGACAAGACAATCATCAGAGGCATCCACACCTACAGATCGCCAGGACCAGGCCTCGCGTTCTGCAAGGCCATTCCCAACTTCATCGCCCCACTGGTCATCAACTCAGAGAATTTCATCTTCCTCAGAGACCTCAATTTTCATCTCAACAACACCAACACATCAACATCCTCGGTCCATGAACAAACTCGGCCTCTCCCAACTAGTAACTGACCCCACTCACAACACCATACACACATGCAACCCAATCTTTACAGCCAGCAATAGAGTCAGGTACAACCACATCACCGAAGTCCCCTGGTCGGACCATTCAGTTGTCCACTTCACCATTACAGCAGCTCCGTCATCCTCCACAAACCTATCCAGCACCACCTACAGGAGCTGGAGCAAGATACCTAAAAAAGCAATGGACTAACACCCTTGGATCCTCCCTTCCGGACACTCCCTCCAACCTTGAAGAGGTAGTCAAAAACGTCAATGCTTGGATCAGCAACTGCATTGACATGGTCGCCCCCATCAAACCCACCAAACCAGGCAGACTCAGAAAACACAGCAGCTGGTACACCACGGAACTGAAAACCACCAAACGCAAATCCAAGCAGCTGGAAAGGATCTGGCACTCTAACTAAAATCCAAATGACCATGCCACCTACAAGCTAGCACTTAACAGCTAGCTCAGCTCAGTACCTGAAAGACACCAAGAAGAACATCCTGGTCACCCACCTCAAAGCCAGCTCATACCAGAACAAAGAACTCTTTAACATCCTCAAGGAGTTTTCCAACCCTCTGCAATCGAAAACATCATCACCCTCTCCCTGGATCTCTGCGACACGCTAGCAGACTTCTTCCACAACAAGAATGCCACCAAATACAAACAAAGTGACCCCCTTAGCCCTCGACGCCAGCATAATCAGTCTCCTCCATCTCACTGACTCTCACCTGAACATCAGGGTCATAGCATGGGACCAACTCTCCACGCAGTCCACTTTGGCTATCCTGAGCTCCATCCACTCAGGACCAACCAGGGACTCCTGACCCCACCAATGTTCAATCTGAAAAACAAGACCATCAGCAAGGAGTTCACCACCATCAATGCTTCCATTACCTCTGCCACTTTCCCAGAGGAATGGAAACACGCAGAGGTCAAACCACTCCTCAAGAAATCATACACAGACCTGAAAAAGCTCAAGAACTACTGGCTCAACTCTCAGCTACCTTTCCCTGCCACAGTCCTGGTAAAAGCCATTAACCACATGCTCACAATCTACCTAGAGAACGCGAACCTCTTGGACCCATCCCGATCAGGGTTCCACGTGAACCACAGCACTGAAACTGCCCTAATTGCAGCCACCGACGGCATCAAGACTCTCTTAGATGGGGAGAAATAACGGCCTTAATCCTCCTCGACCTCTCAGCAGCCTTTGACACCATGTCCCACTACACCCTCCTAAAGAGGCTCCATCAGATTGGGATTCAAGGAGACACCCTCAAATGGATCGCATCCTTCCTCACCAGAAGAACCCGGAGCGTCCACCTGCCACCCTACACCTCAGACCCCAAGAACACCATCTGCGGAGTCCCCCATGGGTCCTCTTTCAGCCCCACCCCTTTTAATGCCTACATTACCCCACTGGCCAACATCGTCAGGACCCATGCACTGAACATCATATAATATGCAGACGATACCTGGCTTATCCTCTCTCTTTCCGCAGACCCCTCCACTACAAAAGCCAACTTCCACATATGCATGACCAGCATTGTTCACAGCCTCAAACTCAACACCATCAAAACGAAGGTGCCCATCTTCGCGAGCAACACATCCCTGTGAAACCCCTCCTGGTGGCCCGCAGAACTGGGACCCACACCCATGGAACATGCCAGGTACCTTGGCATCATACTAGACATACTAGACAGCTAACTCACCATGAGAAACCAGATCAATGCAGTATCCTCAGCCTGCTTCTTCAAGCTCTGCATGCTCCAGGAAATCTTCAAGTGGCTCCCAGCCATTACTAGCTGCACGGTCCCCAGGCTCTCTTCACCAGCCGTCTGGACTACGGCAACACACTCTACGTAGGAATCACCTCATACCTACTAAAGAGACTACAGACCATACAGAACTCAGCCACCAGACTCATCCTTGACCTTCCAGGATGGGCCCACATCACCCCACACCTAAGAAGACTCCACTGGCTCCCTATCCACAAGAGGTGCCAACTCAAGAAGTTCACCCACGCCTACCAGGCACTGCACAATCAAGGACCGGCCTACATCAGTCACCGTTTGAACTTCCACCAGCCCTCCAGACATCTGCACTCTGCCCCCCCAACCCCTCGCCCATAACCCTGCATCTGCCAAAGCACGAGCGGAGGACGATCTTTCTCCTACCTAGCTGCTAAGATCTTGAACGGTCTCCCACTCTACCTCCTGACCTCCCCATGCCTGCAGGAATTCAGAGAGGACCTGAAGACCTGGCTGCTCGATTGATTCCACCCAGCAGCATAAATCACCAGTGCCTGGATACCCTCACGGGTGATAAGCAGCGTTCTACAAATACCTTTGATTTATTGATTGACTTACCTAGAAAAAACACTCATGAACATCAACACTTTGATTTATAATATTTCTTATAGGATAATATGTCACCTGCATTAGCAGCTTACAGACACAAAATGTAAAATATTATATTACCATTATGCTCCACACACTAACAATCACACAAATCACACAACCACATTCATGCATGCACCAACATACACCCAAACACCACACACATCCTGCTCCCACACAGCACCATCATATACAAACGCACCTAACTTCATATATCCTGCCACCCACCATACTATAGACACATCAACCATAATTACACCAATGTATCCGTCATCATATACCATCACCAACAACCAGTGACTGAATCTTTGTAGTGACAGTTTTAGGGAACACAGACAGCACACCCCAGCCTGTGGGAAGCCTACATGAAATGAAAAGGACTACAACTCTTTAAGTCGGCTTTCACTACGATATACACAACAGAAACGTTATACAACTTTTAAAAAATCGAGACATGAAATCACAGCTGCAGAGCGTGTGTAAACTGTCTTAATAAGGATATATTTAAACATGCCATAAAAGCAGAAATATTTCTGCGCCAGGTATTAAAAATAAAATGTATCGACCGCCCGAGGGAATGTTGGGAAGCGTTTCACGACTGTGAGCACAATCGACCTTCTCCACAGTGGACTATTTAATTGAAGCCATAAAACACGCCACCCCCTTTCTTGTAGTGAGGATGAGGAGACGGGCCTCCTAATTGAATATGTGTGAAGGAGTCCAACAGAGGCTTGAAGCCATTGTGAAGAGAACAGAAACTGGAATGAGGTCCAAACATAAATATTTCAACATCCAGCAGCTTGCTTTCAAGTGCAACACGAGTCGGTCTCCCTCCAGAGAACATTCTAGTGCGGGAGCGTTGGCACTGCCAAGGTGCATGCATTGCAACGATGCGCCGGGCTCCTTGGAGCGCTCATTTCAGTCTTGAGTCAGAAGAAACATTTTACATTTCGTTACACGATTTCAAGTAAAGAACTTCGCCTCTCTTACTTCCTTCTTTAGACTTGAAACAAGTACAATCAATCAGTGCATTGAAACTTTGGCCCACGGACACACTGACGTACAGACTAGAGCGGTGCACCGCATTACAGCAGATATATATACCCTCTTACGACTTTTTTTCTCTTGCGAAATGCAGCAGGTTTTTCCTTCACAAAATTTGTACACAGGGAAAACATCAGGAATATGCAACATTCGCACATCGTGTAATCACAAATCAGGGTCAAAAACCTGTGTCCGCGCTATTGATATGACTACACTATTCAGAGGGTCTGAGAGTGGCATTCAAGGGAGTGCCTACATGCTGTCAGTGCCTGTGACTGCAGTACCAACGAATAGCCCCACATCTGTGCAGTGACAGCTATGAATTTCTCTGTAACCTGATTTAATAGGTTTGGGACTTTAAGGGGATGGGGGGGAGAGGGAGTTATTGGTTAATACAAGTAGGATTCATTTCTTAGATAATCAGTAATGCGTATGCGATGATTTGTTTGTACATAAATATCCTGCTTATATCATTTCCAAAATGTTTTGTTTTATCAAAAATGCCAATAAAATTCTGTTTACAAAAAAAGAGCGAGAGAGAGCGGGTGTGTGTGTGTGTTCTGCAGGTTACACATGCACCATCACATTGCGATAACAAAAAATAATGTGCTATTTTCTAGGGTTAGTGAAGCAAAATACAGGTATTAGTCATGACAAAGAATCTACGAGGTCCAGCCATCTCCAGGCAATGAACTACCAATGGCTGTGTACAAGTGGTTGTAATGAATCTGCTTTTCACAAAAAGGACGCACCCAAACCCTGCGCTCCCCTAAAGAGAGGCAAATATGTCACTGTGTCTTTAACACACACACACTTTGCACAGCATTCCCACTTTGGAGGCAAAAGACAAATTCAGGTGCTTTGAAATAACACACACAAGTTTATTAATGAACAGTAGGCCAAATATATCAGTAAATGCAGATTCATTAGGTATCAAATACTTAAATGAACAAGTAAAATAAAATGCAGGGACTCTCTCTCTTTTAGAATAAGGTTTGGGGTTTATTACATAATGCTCTCTAAACAAAGGCTGTCTCAGATACCAAATGCACAAGATTCAAATATATGTAGCAAACTATAATCTAAATGCATGAATACTACTGATTAATACTTATCAAATGTATGAATAATACTGATTAATAAACAAGCAGCAAATAACATGAAATATACTGGACGTCATGCAAGGGATCAGCAAGATATCCATATATATATATATATATATATATATATATATATATATATATATATATATATATATATAAATATATATACAGCAGAGGATTACTCTGGATGTGCACCTCCCACACCACAAAGAAAACACCTCAAATGATCAAAGCCACTGGCTAAACATCACAATGGCGATAACCACAAAACTTAATACATCACCTTGTGCAAACACTGCATCTGCATCTTAGCCCACTTCTGACCGGGGAAGTTAACAGTCGGGGTTCAGAGCTCAGCACCAGGGTTCATACTCCGAGATAGACACGTCTGCCCTCGCTCGGATTCCAAACTCCCAGTTTCTCTGTCTGCAACCCTCAGCTTTAAACACACTAGAAGATTCACAAAAGACCTCCTCCCACCGCCAGAGGAATGTTACCAGAACTGGCCAAGTTTCAAGCAAGCATCCCCATGGCAGTAAGGAACTCTTGCGTCCCTTCCTCCATTCTCACATCTTCTAGCCTCTATGTTAACAAAGTTCTGACAAGGCCTTCCAGAGTACATTAAACAAAAACAATCGCTCAGGAAATCAGCAAGACCTTGAATGTGAATAACCCAAACAACTTGCAAGCACTGCTGTACACGCAGAGAAACAAGGCAAAGTCAGACATGAGGCCCTGTCAAAGCCAATAGTCAAAGTCAGAAATCAAGATGACATGAAGCCATGTCAAAGCCAATAGTAAGCAATTATAATATAAATGTACGATTCTACACCATGACGATTCTCACTAAAAGACAATAAGATTACAGAACAGAAGGGAAGCAGGCATATGTAGGACCATTCTACATTATGACCAGGGTAAAATAACACACTAAAGTCAGGGAAAATGGTGGTAGTTGAGGGTCATCATAGGGTGCCAAACAACAAGAGTGGCTCTTTTACTACAGTAGTGTAATCAGAGCAGTATAAATATCCTTGCTAGTCTTAACCCATCCTGTTTCTTGATGCAGACCCTGCTATGACTATCTATCAGGAATTGAAACATCAGGAAGAAGAAACACATTGTGAATAATAAAAGAAGAGGTAGCTGGACAACCATCAGAACGATTGTGTAGCTGAAGCAACCAATGATAAACAAGCATTGGCATAGAATGATAAACAAGCATTGGCATACCCAATAGGTCTCAACTTTGGGATCTTACAAGAGAGAAAATCGCACTTGACACCCCCGTGTGGATTGTATGAGGCAGCCTGTGGATTTGGGGTGAGCCAATCCTAGCATATCAGAAACTTGAGGTGGAGTGTAGCTGAAAGCACAAAGACCAAGCGCTACATGCTGGAAAGTGAAAGAGACAGCCTGTTTAAGTGTGGCAGGAGGCTTGTTTTTAATTTATTAAATTAGCCGAATAACAGCGCAAAGGTGAAAGAGATTAGTTGAGGTGAGTGCCCGACATCTGTTCTTTCAAAGTCAATCTGAGTGATAAAGAGCAAATGCCACATCGGTGTTGTTTGATATCGTGTGTTGCGGCGGAGGCACAGCGCAAGGTGTTTGAAGACAAAAGTTACTGTGAATGCGCGAAGCTTGGCAGAGTATGAGAAAAAGGATCTGAGACCGTTTCGTTGCTGATAGATCTTGATGCAATCATATGCCGGCGAACGCTTATGAGTCACGGATGAGCATAGTCTAGGAGTAACTGTCACTGTTGCGCATTTTGAATTTTAAGGAACTGCAGCCGCGCAGTGAACGAAGTGTGGAAGTGAAGAGAAAGACAAAAGCATTTTTAATTAGTGAAACAATCAGCACAATAAACGTTTTGGTCACATTTTACGTGGCAGCTTCACAGCAAATGGCAATGTGAGGTGTGCAACGAAGCGTGAACGTCTTCGGCAGTTTAACACACAGCGCTAAGCAAATGAAAGGGGGAAAAAGAGTAAAGTTAATATTCTAAAACAAACAAGTTCACCTTCAGAGGGGATCGAGAGCCTGCATCAAGCGCTGTAAAAAAAAACATATGCAAAAGCGGGCGGACCCTAGATTGCAAGCGAAAGCACGGCGCGTTGTGTGTAAATATTAACGTGACCCACGAGGAATGCAGCTGCCAGCCTGCACGCCACTGCTCGCTCCCGAGAGTAAAACACCGTTGAAGTGAACATTACAAAAGAGGTGGGACATGCACCCGCTTTTACCCATTTGCGTGCTTTTATTATTGAAAGACACACGCAGAAGCCAATCCAATGTGTGGGAGGAGTCAGACCCACACGGAGCAGACACAAGAAGCCTCACAGAGCAGCGCATGCGCTCTGCTAGGCTCGACCTAAAAAATAAAACACCTCATGAATAGAGTGAACCATTTCAGTCCAAACTAAATTATGTACAAATCCTATAATATAACTTGGAATGGCCAAGGCTCTACAATATTTAGAGTACATGAAATAAAAATAAAAAGGTAGGATAAAACCCAACTTCCTATCTTTAATAAAATCAGAACGTTTCTTCACTAACACAAGGAAAAATGTAAATTTTCTGTCAAAACTGGACACTCCTATTGTGTTTTTTCAAAGTCTACTTACAAAAGGCAAAGAAGCATGAGAATTCAAAGTGCAATTAAAAGGTACGGAAGATAGAATCTCTAGATCAATCAGCACCTCTCAAAATGTTTTTAAGTCACCCCCCAGGCCTGAAAGATTTAGATTCCATGACCACCCTATTAGAGTGAGTACCAGAGGACGTAGTGTCTGCCAGAACCCTTTGTAATACCCATAGTCAAGATGTAGAATTAAATTGAATTGAATGTAGCTTGTCTATGGGCATTTCACTTTCAAAAAAGTGTACTAGTTCTTTTAGAAATTGAAAAGAAACTCTATAAGAGGTAAATTGCCCTGAGTATAAGCCCAAAGCCCTGACACCTAAACCTTTTTAAAGTACAAAATGCATAAGATTTTTGTAGGCTTTATAGGTAAGGAGTGACAGGACAGCACTGCAAAAGCTACAACACCAAATTCTCATCCCATATTGAAGAATACATAGGAAAAGGCGGATGTCCTAATCTGATAGGCCCATTAGTCTGCAGATAGAAGGGTGCTCACCTACTATTTTATTGTTAATGATACAATGCATAAGTGAGAAGCCTGAACTGCGATTATTAATAGTACTTTCACCATGTGTGGTCAGGGATTGAAGGGCAGGACTGTTTATCTTTAGTAAAGGAAGGAAAAGGTTTATTAGAATTCTTGATATATTTCATTTTAGGTGTATATGACGGAAGAAATTTCACCAGCCAAAGCCGCCATCTGGTCTATGGTCTGATCCCCATGTGCCTTTTCTTTTCTGCCTGCCTTCTAATAAGAAAAGAGCTAGATTATCTTGCCTATGGGATAAGGGTTTTCATGTTCCCGCTTTAAATAATGGTAGAATGTTAAGAAAGTAAATCATTATGGTGATATTTGTTTGTTTTCCCTACTTCACTATAATGTATATATCAGACATGTCCTGTATGCACACAGCATTCATTAATCTCACAATACCCTCAATTAATATCAGTGTTTTTAATAGAAATCAATGCCTCCCTGTATGTATAAACGTGTACATCCAGTTTATTCAGAGCTGGTCCACCAGTTAACTGAAATTATGCAGTCTCAGTTGCAATACCCAATCTCACAAACCCCTTCCTCACCACCCTTTGATTATTTTCTTGAAGTCAAGGTCCATCCCTCAGACCATGGCAACAAGGTTTGGGCTACAGGTAGTAGTGGCCTGTGGCGAGCCGTTCAGGTGGAAAACACCACCTCTTCTGTCTAATCTATCATTACTTTTATTTCAGCCACACTGTCCTGATTTGAATCCCTCATTGTTACTCTCCTTCAGTTCTTTGTGCATGCTGACATCTTTGATGGCATTCACATCTCACTTAATGTTGTTCATTTATTGTATTGGCTGGTCCTCCAGGTGGGGTACTGTCCTGTTCTGTGACACATTCATGTCACACTATGTTATTACAGAACTTGGAAAATTAGCAGTGTTTAAAACATCTGACGAAATGGGGTGAAGGTGTGATTTCATATACCAGAAGGACTAAGCCTTCCAGGGATTGTTAAACACTTTTGATAAGTCTAGTAGTTGCAGATGAAACCCCTGGAACTGATCAGATTGTCCCAAAGTTGTGAATCCCAGATTAATATATAAGAAGTGCATGTAAGGAGTGCAAGGGGCATAACCAGGGCACCCTCTCCCAAGTGTACATACATGCACAGAAGAAGAGATGTTGGTATTAAAACTTTCAAAACGAATGTAGAGTCGCTCGCAAACATTTTTTTTTATATTGGTAGATAGCTATTTCTATGACAGGACCCGGAGGCGAGGATAAGGCTTTTCTCTCTTCACTTTAATGTATTCAATTTACTCCAGCAGCCATTTTAACTTTGTGAAATATTAACAGAAAAAATACATCTCCCATGAACATCTGGGAGAGAAATCATTAAATTCCAGCCAATAACGGTATAGTCCATCAAATAACATCCCGTGGAGACCATCTATATCCCTCTTTCTTCGCTGCTCCAGCAGCAATCAGATAAGTGCTCTGTGTTTATTTTTCAAATTATTATTGTGAGCGCTGTGGGGCGTCGAGCTTTGCGACCGCTCCCAGTACTGTCTTTGCTTGTTTCATTGTGGTAATTACAAGCACTGCAGGAGCCCTGACTCCTACGCGGTTGTATTGACGAGGCTCGTGCGCGGTGCGGTCTTTCGACCGGCAGGGGCCCCGCGCTTTGGTTTCGCACACAGCGCGCTTCTCTCTCTCCTCCGCGGTGGCCGGAACACGTCAGCTTTGAAGCTGAGGCAGTGTTCCAGCGGTAATTAACATCGCGGGAGTGTTAAAGAGCGCACGTGCATCTGAAGGAATGAAAGTGACACACGTGAGTTGTAATTGACTATGAATCCTTCTGTCAATTACATTTGCGTGTCTTTGCAATAGTGCAAACCGGTGCCTGAAGGGATTAACACCCTGCAGGGTAAGACTAAAGCGTTTCCATTTTGACAGGGACACCCCAGGCACTTTACTCCACGATACATTAAGGGGGCAGTCCTTGTGACTGTAAATCCCTCAATTTTCAGTGGGAATTTTTTCCCTTACATCATATTACCCTCATGGACTATGAGGAGGTTGGGGACTATACAGAAGAGGAAGAGGTAACTTACCTTCCTATTGATGACCAGTTTATGAGGTCATAGACGCATCCATCCTACGGGCGGTGACGCAGGTGGTGGCCCCATTGGAGAAGAGATTGGTGGCACTCCAAGCGATGTGTCAGCAACCTCTCAAACCGAGGAAAGATCCTCACGGGCCCCTGGCCCCCCTACCTCGTACACCGGCGGTTAACCCACCTTGCGTCACCCCTCAGAGTTTGGAAAATCGTAAGCGCGCAGACGACCCTGGGGTTGATTCGGACGCCTTTGCACGCTTTAAAAAGGCTTTTCTAGATGCCAACCCATTATCGACACTCAGACACCAGGTCCCTCAAACACAAGCCCACCTTCTCCACCACTGACGGATTTAGGGGATGGAGATGATTCTCCCAACAATTCTGACAGGGAAGGGGATGGTTCTCGACCGGGGCTCCCAATGCCCTGTTCCCTGGGATAGTCAGACCTCCAGATGGACACCAACCTACCCACCCACGAGGATTTACTGAACCCTGATGACCTCCTGCACCCTAAATCAGCAGAGTGGTGTCCGGCCCCTAAGGTGGTGGCCTATATGGCCAGCCGGCTTTGTGAACCTTTGGATAAAGAAGTGAGGGGCTGCCTTAATGCAGAATGTCCTCGTCCTGCCCTGGACGGAAAGGTGGGCATGACCCCAGAGATAGATCCCAAAATGGCCACCTTTCTCACGAAATTTGTACGTGACCCTAAAAAAGAGATCGATCGTTCTTGGTGCTCATGCCAGGATAAACTCCTGGATGTCACCGGGCCCCTAGCCAAAATAATGGATATGGCGGAGGATGCCAAAGCCTCTGGCTCCCTCATATCTTTCCAATTGGGCCTAACACACAATAATATTTCTGGGAAAGGCAAATCGCGCAATTTCCACAGAGAGGCGCATGTCACTCCTTATCAAAATTGACCCCAAACTGGGGGAACTCTCCACATCGGAGGCAGGGACAATAGCCCAGGGGAATTTGTACGGGGATCGCTTTATAAAGGAACTGGGCAAATTTGTCAATACTTTTAATTCCTTAGACAAGACGCAATCCTCAATTAACAGAACTTTTACTCCCCTTGTTTTTGCATCAGTTGGACGACGTAAGGGACGCTCGTCCAGCCGCCCGTTCTGGAGACTCCAGGCGTGGCCAATGGCAAGATCCCGGGAAGTTTGGAAATTTCTATCAAACAAAGTCCTACCCCCGTCGTCGTGGAGGCAGAGGCGGCCAGAAGGGCAACTTCAATAATACACTAGGTGAGAGTTCAGGATTCTATGGGGATTTCAATCAGGGGGCGGTTGGCCCTTTTCAATCGAACTGGAGGAATCTATCCTCAGATGCATGGGTGATACAGACGGTGGGAGGTTTCCACATCGAGTTTTATGGGACACCGTCCCAAACCTGCCCACCCACCCCGTTGGTTTTCCCTCCCGAACAGAGAGCACTGGTGTCCCAGGAACTTGGCGACCTTTTACAGAAAGGGGCAATAACTTGTTCAGTGCTCCACCCACACGGTTTCGTCAGCAACATTTTCCTAGTGGAAAAGAGAGACGGCGGACAGAGAACGGTCATCAATCTCAAAGAGTTCAATTCTTGGCTACTCTACCGGCATTTCAAGATGGAGTGTATACACCTCCTACGGGACCTGCTCCAAATTTCAATGTGGATGGTTAGCCTAGATCTGAAGGATGCTTATTTGGCAGTACCCATCTTTCCCCCGCACAGGCGATTCCTACAGCAGGCGATTCCTACAGTTTTACTGGGAGTCCCAAGTTTTTGAATGCACCGCCCTGCCATTCGGCCTCCCCTCGGCTCCTTGGTGCTTCACCAAGCTGATGAAGCCGGCTGTCGAACATCTTTGGGCTCAGGAGATGAGGCTTATTGTCTATCTCAATGATATCCTCCTTATGGATCAATGCCCGATTTGACTGTCCAAACATTTACAGACAGCAATAGACTTACTGGAGTTTTAGGCTTCGTGATAAACAAGAGCAAATCAGCTCTAGTCCCATCCCAGTCAATGGAGTTCCTGGACTTTGTAGTGAACGCAACAGAAGCAACTCTCAGCCTACCAGCGAGGAAGCTATCCAAAATTTGACACAAATTGAGAAGGACGATAGCTTCTATCGTCCTTTATCCAAGCGATCTTTCTGGGTCCTCTCCATTACAGGACCCTGCAACGTCTAAAAATCGAACATCTTCGAAAGGGTCTATCCTACTCACAGATGGTTCCTCTATTACCCGAGGCCAAAGAAGAGATGGGTTGGTGGTTAAACCCCATGGAAGCCTGGAATGGCAGAGTGATCTTCGGCTTTCAACCTGATCTCATAATCGAATCAGACACCAGCGGTTCCGGGTGGGGCGCACAGTTTGGGGAGTTCTCCACAGGCGGAAAATGGTCCTCCATCAAGCGTTCTTTACATATCAACTGCTTGGAGTTGATGGCGGGATCCTTCGCGATCCGCTGTTGGACCAAACAGAAGGTGAAATGTTCTGTTCTCCGAAAGATGGACAAAGTGGCAGCGGTCCGCTACGTCAATCACCTGGGAGGAACGAAGTCACAGACACTATCAGATCTGTCCTGAACCCTTTGGGAATATCGTCTGGCCAACCAGATATCCTTGTCGGCAGAGCATCTCCCAGGGAGCTCCAATCAGGTGGCCAAATGCCACTCTCACCATTGGAGAGATGTCAGCCTGTGGAAACTGAATCCACAGATCTTTCGGCAAATTCAAAACAGGTGAGGTCCTTTCTCCATGGATCTATTTGCGTCTTGACTGGACTTCCAACTAGCACGCTACTGCAGTTGGAGACCGGATCAACAGGCAACAGCCTTGGATGCCTTCCTACAGGACTGGAGTGCCGAACAACGATATACCTTTCCCCCCTTCTCTATGATAACCAGATTGACGGCGCACGTGCGCAGATAGAAGGCTGAGGTGGTGGTGATAACACCAATCTGTAGATCTCAAGTTTGGTTTCCAGTGATGATGGAACTTTCCTGGGATTCTCCAATCCCTTTACCCCACGTTCCAGATCTCCTCCGGGATCCTCAAAACAATCCTCACCCGCTGGTCCTAGCCGGATCTCTTCATCTCATGGCTTGCAGGGTTACAGGCGACGTTGGCAAGTCCTAGGCCTTTCGTCAGAAGCTTCCTCATTACTTGGCAAAGCCTGGGCGGATAATACAAGTAGACGATACAACTCCGCTTGGTCGCGATGGTTATGTTGATGTAATCAACACCAAACTGATCTCTTGAAGGCAACGTTGTCCATGTCGTAAACTTCCTTGCAAATCTGGCATCCCAAGGTTTCGCTTACCGATCAATCAATACTCAGAGATCGGCGATTTCAGCAGGACATTTGCATGTGGATGGCCATCCAGTCGGGGAACACCCGTTGTTTAGAAAGCTGCTGAGAGGAATTAGACTTTCTGTTCCTCCTGAACCCAAGTACACATTCCTTTGGGACGTTAACAGAGTTCTATCCTTGTTTCAGTCTTGGCCTCAGAATAAATATCTGACCAGGAAACAACTGTCGGTGAAATTGGCAATGCTTTTATGTCTATTATGTCGCAGAGTTTCGGATGTCCGGGCATTGGATATAACAGGTAGGGTGTTCACACCGGAAGGGGTTTTGTATCACATTTCACGCAGAACGAAACCTAATTCTAGATCTCTTTCTAACCCAGCATTAAGAGCAAATTCTAAGTTTTGTGTGGTTCACGCTATGAGGTTATGACTGAGGAGCTCCGTCCTCACGGGGAGAAGCAATTGCTAATCGCATTAACCAAACCCCACAAAGCGGTTTAATCTCCTACGATTACCAGATGTGTCAGAAGGATCATGCAAGAAGCAGGGATCGATAGGTCCCGTTTCGGAGCCCACTCAGTCAGGGGGGACCATGGCTTCAAAAGCATTCTGTCTAGGAGCTCGCCTTGAGGATATCCTTAATGCAGCAGACTGGTCAAATTACTCCACCTTGAAGACCTTTTATTTCAGACCGGTTCTCTCTCTGGCAAGCGTGGTAGTGGATAAACTTTGAACTAGCCTAATGCTTGCCTCCGGGTCCTGCCATAGAATGAAAAATTTCCTAGCTAATGTAACGGAAAGTTTCAATTCTATTAAGGACACGGAGTCGAGGATTAGCTCACCCTAGGATTTCTTGAGACAAATAATTCACCCTTGCCCTTGGTTGGGAAATGTTAGTGTTATGGATCAATTATTGAAATGGAAACCTATGTTGGTCTGTGTTGTAGTTCTAGAGGAATCTTATTGCACTATGATGTTAAAAATTGTCATTACCATGGCAAGTAATGGGTATCCTTTTGTTGCAGGGGCTGATTCCTATAAACATGAGCAGTGAACATGGCGATTGTCGACTGTCGCAGGAAGAAAGAGGGATATAGATCGTCTCCACGGGATGTTATTTGATGGACTATGCTGTTATTGGCTGGAGTGTGATGATGTCACTCCTGGATGTTCATGGGAGATGTAGTTTTTTCTGTTAATATTTCACCAAGTTAAAATGGCTGCTGGAGTAAAAGAAATACATTAAAGTGGAGAGACAAAACCCTAATCCTCGCCTCCGTGTCCTTAATAGAATTGAAACTTTCCGTTACGTTAGCTAGGAAATTTACATTAATTTATAGATTCACAACCTAGGAAGTGGAAACTTCCACTGTATAAAAAGGGCCTGCAACATTCCACAATTTGAGACTCATTCTTTAAAAAATTTAAGGCAAGACCTCATGGGAGCACCAATTGGAGTTTCGTTAAATATTTATTAGTGTCCCATACTTCTCATTATTGTGAGCTTTGCTGGTACTGTGGTAGTCCAAAGTCCAAAATGTGACATGCAATGAGTATATAATCTATCCTTATCCACCCCGTCTCTAGCATATCTTAGATAATGGTGGTGGGCCATCTCTTTACTAGATATCCGTTTCTCTCATTCTGTTCCTCAGTTACTGTAGATGGTTACAATGCCAGTGGGGTAACGTGTTGATGATGTCCTATAAAGTAAAATCTCCACAGCAGGAGTAGCTAACAAGGATGTTGTGCGCTACATGGCTTCATTTATTGTGGTGTGTACTGGCACAAGTTAGAAAATAAAATTTGACATGTATGCACAGATAATAAGACAAAGTTGACATATTTCACTTCCAAAATACAACTCACAGCAATTTCATCGAGACCAGAATAAGATTACCTTAGTATATGGTGTCAATATCCCAGGGAGCTCTGAACCCTTTTGCGTTTTCCACATTCATTAATGAGGTCCTTTATCAGGGACAGGGATTTTGAACATCCGTTGAATGTTCATCAAAGTCAATATTGTTTGTTCAGTGATGTGGTAGGACACTGATGTCTTTGAAAGGAAGTTTTCACTTTATCTCTTTATATGCTGCTGTTCTCTGATCATCCTTTCCTTCCCTCCATTTAGTTTGTACATATGCATGAATTCCACAATTCTTGATAATGCAAGGTTTTGAAATTGGCAGTGTCAGATTGATTAATAGGTGATTGAAAATGGGGAGGACTGTGGCAGGTGGGTGGATGGGGGGTAGTTCTTTTACAATCACTATTTTCAATGTTCTTTTTGTTGCTTTGGGGCTATACGACGATGTCCTGTATGCTGTCTTTTTTTCTTATCAAAGTGTCCTATGGAAAACTTAAGAAAATATTTTTTTTTTAAAAGAAAATGGGGAGTACTGATATTTTGATGTTGAACTCCAGTAGATCCAAAAATTAAGGGCCTCATTCACAAAGCATTGGCGTAGGGCAGCGCCGCAATTCATTTTGCTGCGCTGCTCTACGCCAGTTCGAAAGGGCAGGAATGCACCGTGTTTACAATATGCGGTGCATTTCTGTCCTTTCAGTCAGCACCAGCGCACAATTTGCAGCCAAGCACCAACGTAGGCACCCTTGCAACATGCTGCAAGGGAGTCTGTGTTGTTGGCATAATTGTTTTTATGCAGGAAGGGGCACCTTTCTGTACAAAAGAAATCATGAGAGGCATTTTCCTCGTTCTATGTGTGCTGCAGAATGCAGCACATGTGGAAAGAGGAAAAAACGAGGAGAAATGTAAACATTTCTCCTCATTACGCCTTCTCTAGGGAGGCATATGTTTTTGGCGCTGCCCCAGGTTTACGTGATTTTGTGAATCTGGGGCGGTGTCAGATTCCATGGGTGTTGAGTGGGAATACCCACAACAACACCCATGGAAAGCCTACTTGACTTAGAGAAAGGCAAAGCAGCACTTTGCGCTCCCTTGGCTTGCTCCGTATCTATGAGGCCATGCAGAGCCATGCACAGTGGATTTGCCTTGCCTCATCACTATGATTGAGAGGCCTGCATCATAGGATCGTCAAAAAAAGTGACGCATCGTCTGCGCAGGCCTCTTGTTTTGGAGGGCCTAAATTTGTGAGATCCAGAATGGGGGTTCATTTAATTAATTATGTGTGGAATCATCATGAAAGGAGGGAAGGTATCACTGAGGCTAGGATAGCAACCATAAAGGCAGGCATTAGTGGCAAGTGCCACTGGGTGTGGAATCCAATTGTAAAATATTTGGAGATATCTATTTAGTTCAGTTAAAAATATGTTTATTGAGATGTGACTTCATAAGGGCTTTATTGACTGAGAGGTCTGTTTATGAAAATGCCAATTGGTCTTCTCAAAGAGGTGGTGTGAATGTTGGTCTCCTACTTTGTTGTGACTCCCTGAAGAGTAGTTTGCTCTTAAAGATATGAGGTGCTGCAGGCAAATTTCTCTTAATTGGTTTGCAAGTTCTGCAAGAATTCTTTCATTGGTGCACCCTTTATAAACTTAACAACCCTGTGTACTTGGCTGAAATGGTCCCTCTCCACCGTATAAGTATAAATGAAGGAATTTCAATCTGCTTGGTGCTTAGACCCCAGGGACGAACTGCCCTACGATCCCCTAATTCACACAAGAATAATCTAGCAAAGGGGAAGCACTCAAAAATCCAGTCCAATTCTCACATTAATCAATTATATGTTATATAAGCCATATTCTCAAATGTCTCTAGAGTTGTGCTGTAGTTATCCACCATGAAACACCCAACAACGAGACTTAGATGACGTTGATTAAAAATAGATGATCATTCTTGATTTCTTCCTATAAAAACCTACATTAGCAGCCCAACCAACGTGTTTCATCCCCACATGGGACTTCATCAGGGATAATAATACTTCTGTTAGTTCATAACAACTGTCAACAATTGGTTTCTCCTCAAATGAGAAAAATTGCTGCCTCACTTCCGAAAATGTACCTAGGCCTTCTTTCTGAACATGCTTAAAATAAAATGCATGGTGTTGAAAGGATTTTGACTTAAAGCAATAACTGTACAGATCCAAGTAAAATCCCCTACATCATGTCTCCAACTAAAATCACCCAAATGTACTCAAAGAAATCTTCGTGCAATCATACCATAGTTTAGTATGTAGAGTGGTGGCTAGCAGTAACCAACTATGATGAGGCGCGATGGCGCACAACTCACCATAAACTCAGCGCCAGCTCCCGCCTGGTGCAGCACTTCTCTGTCAGCAACCGTTGTATCCACAAGCTGGAGAGAGAAGGACTTCCTTCCTGCTTGTGGACCACAAATCCAACCAATCCTGGAGCTACTCTCATGCTCTTTTCAGCATGAGAGCAGCTCCAGGATTGGTTGGAGCAAACCAACCCAGCACTCATTTTGAAGCTGGGGGCTTATGCCAGCAAACCCCAGGCTGTTTCAGAACCCTTGGATTGCTGGGTCCACCATACGCATGTTGGATAAGACAGCTGTAGACAGCCAGCCAATCTGACATGAGCACTGGCCAGGGCAGCTGTCATCATGTAATCGCAGGATTGAGCCCCGACCCCCAACCTCGCCCTGCACAGGGCGAGGCAGTGGCAAAATATTATGGCATCGACATGCCATTTTATTTATTTGTGTTTGCCTGCAGCGCTCACAGCGGACAGGATGACGCACTTCCACCATTTCGAAGGAGTTGCCCTTGAATACTTACATTTTTGGATAAGAAAAACTAATGTATTAATACTCTGTTAAAATATACGAATGTGCATGCACATTATTATAAGAGACATGGTCAAACTGGGGCAAACTTATCCAAGTAGGGGAATGGTGGGCTTTTAAATAATGATTATTAAGGTCCAGCATACGTGCCCAAAAGACAGTAAACCAGAATTGGTATGCAGTTCCGTCCGGTCCGGTAGAGAGATGGGGTAGGAATACGGTTGGTTCCTCATTTCAGAACCGACACTATATTATAGTGCATTCCTCTACTGCTACTCGATGCCACTCACCACTAACCCAATGAGGGTTGTGGTGTAAATCAACTGGTACCACACATTATTTTAGGGTGCTGTACGTGTGGTCAACTCTGACACCTCCATGAGGGCGTGACCACAACCAAAAAAAGTGTAGGTAGTATTTATCCTGGTCCTGAAGAATTGCCAATCAATAGATAACAGGCAAGAAACATGTTGACCGTTTCAGCACATACCCTCACAAACCTTAGAATGAGAATGTGCGTTTCACTATGGTTTTAATCAGGGTAGTGACCACTACTCATTAAAATTGTTCAAATTGTGGATCACTATCTCCTGTTTTATATCTCACTTAACCCCACACATCACTGTCACCTACACTAGTTACTATCTCAATAGGGTCCTCACACACACTACACCCAACGGCATTGGGAAAAAAAGATTTCCGCTAAGAAGGCCCCTTCCGGGCGCCTGATCGGGTATTGCACTGCCGACCCGATAAGGAGCTAGACTTGATGATGAAGCAAGACACCCGCTTGTTGGGTGTGTGAGGGTCTTCTTTCCATAAGGAGGTATTCCTTCTCCTGCTCTCCCCTTAACCCACACCCTGGCACCACCTGTTTACTTACCATTACCTGCCACATCTTAGGAACTGCATACCAATTCTGGTTTACAGACTGGGGCAAAAACAATTGGCCAGGGCACCCAAATATAAGTGGTTCTATTAGTAAATTAGAATGCTAAAAAAGTGGCCCATGTTTGTAAATCGGGGCAGTTTTGAACTTGCAAAGAAAAACTGTATAAGTGTATTGAAACGCATGGAAGACTGTATGGATTTGAGCTTGCTTTAGGCAATATTTGTTTTAACATCAGGGAGATCATCCGTAAAACCTGGCCCAGCAGACTATAAAACAGGCCCACCAACAGCCATAAACAATGGCCCACAAACTGGCCTGTCGAACCAGCCCTTCGGTTGCCAGCTCCTTTTTGGTTCGAAGCCTACCAAACAGCTTAGCTGTCTGGCTGCAAAAATAGTTCTTGTGTGCATTCTGAGATCTTCCCTGGAATGTATTCCAACCATTGGTTACCATTGGCTATGTGGTTTGTAACCCACATTTCCAGCATTCTTTATGCTGGCTTTATTTGTTTTAGGCTGTCCAGCTTGTGTTCGTTCCACCGATGGAGCAAATCTTGTTCACCATCAATCCTTGTATTCTTTCACGAGTCCTCGCTTTTTATAACCAGGCCTTTAAATTTTGTTCTTACCATCTCACATTTGCTGTGCGTTCAAAGACAGAGGTCAAATGTACAGGTTCTGCATAGTACAATAACCCCCTCTCTAACACTTTAAATGGTCAAAGACACTTACTTGTAGGTAGTGAAGCTTTACACAAGAATGTGATTTTCTTTTCTCTCGCTGTTACATCTATCTCTATGACCAGCCTAGTTTGTGCAGAAATGTTCAGGGAATTCATAGCAGTATATACAAAATATAGCTGCAGTGGAAGCAAACCATAGGAATTGTAGTGTATCTTGACGCCACGTTTCACAAAATTCATGGAAGCTTAATGTCTTTGTATTTTTTTTTATGACACACTTTAATAAATTGTTTCCTTTTCTTTGTTCGGTAAAAACAGAATGAATACAGCCATGCATACAAAAATTATCAGTGCATGCATTACAGATAGTATCGTGAATCATATATCAATCGATCATTGAGTAATGGCTATCCGTTGACAACATACGCCCACGGCACAGGTTGTACTGCATGTATAGTTTGACAAGAGTATCCGATATAATGAGATCATATATAAATGGTTGTATAATAGCACAACATTCCAACTTCAGTGCCCCCCACCCCTGTTACTGACTCAACCACATATAGGACAGATAGCTGTTGGGTCCACCCTGGTTTCCATTTAGTATCCACATATATATAAACATGCCTCGGAGTGCAGACAACCATGTTTTATATGTGTGTCGTTCTGGGGTCAATAATATTGTGGGAAGTGGAGGCAGGTGTAACTGCAATACTATGCATCGTCTATTCTGGAAACTGACGTAGGTTCTAGGGCTTGAAATGCTCCCATTAATAGGTCGCATTCCATTGATAGCAGGGTCTTACGTAGACCTCGGGACTCCTCCCGCCTAATGCCTGCACTTTCCGCTCCTCCCCAACGTACCACCTCACTATGCCAGGTGTAGACCAATGGGGCCCTCACCGATTTCCACCGCATAGTGATGGCACGTTTGGCAATAAGTACCGCCAGGTCAATAAAACACGTTTGTACCTTCTGTGATTTGGGGTGGCATCGCAGACCAAGTACGCAGCCATCGACAGACTGCTCTATAGGACACCGGTTGTGGATGTTAGACTCCGGATCACCTCCGTCCAGAATTCAGCCAGTTTGGGGCATGCCCATAGCATATGCAGATTGTCAGCGTTTTTTAGCCTGCATCTGTGATAGTGGTGCTCTATGTCCGGAAACATATGTTGTAATCGGTGCGTGGTGAGGTATGCCCTATGTAATATCATAGATTATATGAATTTAAACTTGGCATTGCGAGACACCTTCTTGGGGTGCTCCAGCAATATGATCCACTCCCTGTCTGTCATATCCTTCCTCAGATCTTCAGACCATTTGGTACGGAGATCAGCGAGAGAGATCCCAGCCTGTGCCCTAACGGCGCGATATAACCACCTAGTGAGGTGACGTCCCGTACCCATGAGATAGAGTGCCTGCATTAACTTGTGTATTTGCGGTTCTTCTCTAGTTGGGGCCCAGTGCTTCTTAATATAAGCAAGGATTGCCGCGTGTGTCATATATAGGTTGACCAAAACCCCATTTTCCCTGGTGAAGTTCTCATGATCCATGAGGGTACCATTGTTAAAGAGCGCACCCACCGTAGCAACCCCCCTCAACCCAATAGCGTATAGTACGGGTAGTAATTAAGCCCATGAATGTAGGGATACCCAATAGTGGTATAGTGCTAGCCTATGGGACATTTCTGTGTGTGTACTTTAGTGCCCTATTCCAGTACATAAGTGCGGTGCATAATAGTGTCGGTGCATTCTGTGGGATTTTTGAGCGGAGTAGTACCAGAGTGTGTAGGACTCCACGATTGATGTCACGGGCTGTGTGCCTCACTTCCCGTAAATTGCGTCCTGCCAACCAATATGCCAGCCACTGTAGCTGACTTGTGTAGCAATATGCGCGTAAATCAGGCGCTCCTAATCCACCCCTATCCGTCTCTAGTTGTAGTTTGGTGATGCTCACCCTTCGACGGCCTGTCTCCCAAACCAGATCAGAGAGTAAGGTATCTAGTGTTTATAATATGGAAGTGGGAATTGCTACCGGTAAGTTCGTGAAGTAATATAGTAATAGTGGCAGGATTACCCTTTTGGAGATAGCCACTGGACCCATCACGGACAAGGAGAGATTATGATCAAAGGCAATGGCGACATTTTGAGCAGAAAGACAGAGAGGGAGATGTGAAACAGAAAAAAGGCTGACAAAGCGGGAGGGGATGGGGAGCGAGTGGAGGTTGCTGGAAAGACAATCCTTTTTAGGCGGCGGTGTAATGTATGACAACCATCAGGAGTTTGTTTCTGATAGATCAGAGGGAAAGAGGCCAGAAAGGAAAGCAGTGATAGAAGAAAAGGAGATGCCAAGCGACATAAAAAGAGCAAGAAAAGTTTAATGCAGCTATATTCGCAGAGTGGAGGAAATGTATAGATGGAAAAGTGAAGGACTGATGCCTGGGGCACCCCAAAGAGAAGAAGAAGGGAGTGGGGAGAAGAATTAGCCCAAGAAAAAGGCTATGTGACGGGAGAACTGTGAAACAGCTGTGCCAGAAATTATTAGAGAAGGCAAAGTGAGGAGCAAGCTGTAGAGGTCCACTGTGTTGAAGATAGTAAACATACATAGCATAATAAGTAGGGAGCTAATTTGGGAGTGGTGTGTTAAGTCCCAATACATTACACAGGATGAGTGCTTAATTTGTCAAGAAATAAGTGCCAGGGCTCTCATGAGTAGACCACTGCAGCTTCCACCAAACATTGACCTGCTATTCTGCCAATGATAGTAACAACAAAACTACAAACCATCACACTCCCACAAGTGTGACAATTCGGACTATATCAGGCCTTAAAGCTAAAAGAATGGCTTGGGTGGCAGGTAATAGTAATTTTTAATAAATATAGCATTAATAATTAACTGTTGTTGTGGTTATCTCTAAATCGCCTAGACAGCTCCACCTTGTGGCAAGCGTCGGTGCTGACAATTAAGTGCCGGTGCCGAGCATCGTAAACCACTGGTTCAAATTAAGCACTGCACAGGACTCAAAGTTAGTATGTTGAGACCATGCGTTACTGAACACCCCAGCCAGCTTCCGCCTCACACCAACTGCCACTCCTCCTAGTCTCTATCTTCAATGTTCCGCTAGAACCCATGAGCTCACCGGCAGCTCCTGGCCGTGGTACCCGTGTTACCTATCCCAGAGGAGCCGGGTGCATAGGGGTCAAGTGGTATCGGAAACCCTCGTCGTTTTCAATGGCGTGATGCGAAGAAGTGCTGCTGTCGGGAAGATGAAAAGTGTCTGGTGGAATCCAAGCCTGGGTCTGAGTGAGAAGAACCTGAAAGCAGAGGGGTCAGAGTCTGGGTCACTTCTGGGTGACCAGGGGCACGATAGATGAATGCCCACCGATGTTGGGTGCTTCAGGTAAGATGACGTGATGCCTGACTCTGCAGCCACGGGGACCAGGAGACATCTGCGATGACTAAAGTCTGGAGGTGAGCTGTCCCACAAAGGATGTCGGGTGCTAGGGGGGTCAGTGTCCGGATCGAACACCAACAAGCCTTGGCAACTGCAACCCATGGGGCAGAGGAAATCAGCTTTGGTGAGAGCCAGCAAGGTCCTGGGGACTTTCCAAGCTATGGAGAGTCAGGGCACGTCTGGAGCAACCAGGAAAGCCCAAGGAAAGTTCAACGTTACCTTCACAGGGACCCACAGGCCAATGGACCAGGGATCGCAAAGGGACCTCGAGCTGAATCAGAAAATACCAGCCCACGGAACACTCGTGGAGTGTAGGCCGGACATCTTCTGTGGAAGTACTGCTTGGGGTCAGGACTACAAGTAGCCCAAAGCACAGCCTCAGGGATTGCCGAAAAGCATATGCTGCTGCAAAGGTACATGGTGCACAGGGGTTCAGGTTGCATGGTCCCCACGAGGGATACTGGTCTCAGAATTGCTGAGAGAGCAGATCAATCTCAGAGACCTCGGGAACCCACCCCCTGTGTTCCAGAAATCTTGGGAGTCCTCAGGAGCTTGGGAGATGCATGCCTGTCAGATGCGTTAAAGGTGCCTGCCTTGCAGGGGAGTAACTCCTTTACTCCAAGGGAGATTCTTCAGTCATCCAGTGTAGTGTAGATCGTCGAAGTACTTGGTTTCTATAGCAGAGTTTAGTCCAGGTAAAATCTAAAATTCTGTAGTCAGGGTTCCTACTTTATACCCAAGGAAGGGGTGGGACACACTCTGGAGACCCACCTATGGGAGGGTCAGGACAGAGGAGTGGCTACACCCATGTCCTTTGTCCATTTTCGCACCAGAGCAGGAGCAAATGGCTCCTGCAACCAGTTTGAACTGGACTATGCACAGGGACACCAAATGTGCCCCCAGTGCAGACTTCAAACACTCTCAGAGTGCACCCACCCAGCCCCAATACACTAAATCCTGTCCGGGAGGTGGTCACACCTCCCTGTGACAGAAAACCTATTGTCAAGCCTTCCCCTGCTCGAGCTTGGCTCAGCAGCAGGAGGGCGGACTCGTGTCTAAGGCTGGCAGCATCCATTTTGTGATGCCCAGGTTCAGAAAGCTGGTACCGGGTAGCCCGGTGACCCACAGTAGTGGATCTACAAGGGAGGAATCATACCTCCCACACCAGTTACTGGTATGATTCCAAGGTGTTTAACACCAAACACAACAGGTTTCTAAGCAGCCGTTTTAAAGTTAGCATTTACCGCGACGTTATAATGCACTTAAATATATATGGTTGGCCGCATCACAGACAACCCCGGAAAATAGGTTCCGAAGGCTGCAGAGAAGTTCTGTTCATGTAGGGGCACCCTCTCACATGAAACCCAGCACCCTACCCTCAGGATTGATAAGGCCTGCCATAGGCATGACTGATAGGTTTATATGTGCAGTGATTTAGAATAGATATAGTGAACCTATATCTAAGTAAGGGGTGCATGCACCACCTTATACAGGCTGCAGTAGCAGACCTGTGGTGTCAGTTTGAATTGTCTCTCAGGGGTGGCACAATACATGCTGAAGCCCCTGGGAGGCCTCTGGGGTGAATGTATGATGTTACAACGCATACATTTACAATGCATGCCTTTACAATGCAGTTTTTACATCGCAACATCCTTTGCAACACATTCTTTTACATCACATGCCATTACATTGCATTTTCAGAAACTACCTTTACAACGCATTCCATTACATCGCATTATACCTTTACAACACATACCATTACAATGCATACCATCACATTGCAATTAAGGTAAGTGTTGGCTAGTATAGGGGTAATAATTACTAGTCTAACTTCAGTGAGTGCAACAGTAGGGTAACTGTTAGATAGTGTAGGGGTAAAAATTACTATTCTAACTCCAGCGAGTGCAACAGTAGGGTAAGTGTTGGATAGTGTAAGGATACTATGCGTTGTAATGGTAGGCATTTAAATGACTTGCGATGTAATGCCTGCGTTGTAGTGACATGCGTTGTAATGACATGCATTGTAGTGACATGCGATGTAATGGCTGCATTGTAATGACATGCGATGTAAAGGATGTTGAGATGTAATAACTGCTATGTAAAGGTAGAGCGATGTAATGACTGCGTTGTAAAGGTTGTTTCCCCTCTGGGGTACCTATGCCCTTGGTACATAGTGTACCATATACTAGGGACTGATAAGGGTACCCCAGTATCCAATCTGGAGTGTGCCTAAAGTACATGCACAACCAATTTAGGGAGAAAGCAGATAAACGGGGGTCCTGATTAGCAGGATCCCAGTCAGCCTAGTCAAAAACCAGCAAAACACCAGGAAAAAAGTGGGGGGTGACCATGCAGTCCGATTCCACCTTCCTAAAACAGGTCAAAGATTTTTTTTATCACACATTCTCTTTTCGAATAGGGTATTTTGAATTTAGTGCAATCAGCACTGTTGCTGCATGCTTTACAATTTCTACAACAACGAAATCCAACTCGCCCAGCACTAGCATTCTCATTGTCGCTGGTGATCATATTGTGACTCAGCTCATCACGCAATTATCTACTCTTTCTGAATGTGATTTGTGGATTACAGTTCAAACATTTGCATAGACTATCATCCATCCTCAATACATGCCAATATTTGTTCAAAATTCTTTGCACCTCTTGTGCCTGATAAGAGAAAGTAGTTATAAATCTTATCTTCACAGTTTCCTCTAATTCGTATGTGTATGCAGCAACTCATTTCTAGAAACTTTTTTTTTTCTCTTCCTTGCTTGATCTACAATTTTCCGGCTGTACCCCCTCTCAATTAATCTCCTACATATGATCTTCTCCGCCTTCGCAAATTCTGACTCTGTGCTACAATTACGTTTCGCACGGAACAGTTCCCCATGTGGGATGCTAAACACCAGATTGGGGGATGTGCACTTTTGGCACTCAGTAAGCTGTTGCCTGCCGTTCCTTTCCTGAACAGTTCAGTTTCCAATACTCCTCCTTTCACTGACACTCACACATCCCAAAAAATCAATTAATGTCTTACTGATGTGTTCTGTGAAAGTCAAATTGTAAGAGTTTTTGTTCAGGTTCTCTACAATTAGTTTCGCAGATTGTTCATCCCATTCCAAATGCAGGAAATATCATCTATGAAATGCAACCACAAAACAACACACCCTTCAAGTTCCTCCAGATGTGCGGCCACCTGCTCCTCCCACCAGCCCATGAATAAATTCGCATAGCTGGGGGCGATGCAGGTGCCCATTTCAGTTCCTTGTTTCTGCCTATAGATGCAATGGTCAAAGACAAAAAAGTTATTATTTAAACAAAACCAAATAATGTCAAGAAGCATTTCAGAGTGGAACAGAAGTGAAATCGATTGGCTTTTCAGGAAATGTGTCACCGCCTGTACTCCCAGATCATGCGCAATACTCGTATAGAGACTGCTGACATCCAATGTGATCAGTGTATAGTTATTTTCCCAATGGATGCCATCAATCGCAGTTAAAAAATGAGTGGTATCACAAATGTATGCCTGTAATTCTAATACAAAAGGTCTTAAATAATGATCAATAAAGCGTGAGGTATTCTCCAATAAAGATCATATGGAGGAGATGACTGGTCTGCCCGGGGGATTCAGTTTATCCTTATGCAATTTGGGTAAGAGGTATAGTACCGGGATTTTAGGATGGGTACATTTGAGATAGTTATATTCCTCCCATTCCATTAAGCCCTTATCTCCCCAAATCTAGCATTTGCTTTCATCACCTTTCTCTCTGAAATGCAGTAACAATTGGTATCACTCAGTTGTCTCTCACCTTCCGCTAGATATTTTTCTTTTGTATGTATTAATATATTCCCCCCCTTTGTCTGAATGCAGTTTTACAATGGAGTTATCTGATTTTAAATTCTCTAATGATATACTCTGGGCAACAGTTATATTTCTCTTGTTGGTATGCAATGCCTTATATCTGATCTTTTTCAGGTCCTTCAATATACCCTTCTCAAAGACCTCAATCGCATCACATTGAATATTAGGTAAAACACAGATTTTGCTTTGAATGAGCTTCCTGGATTTAAATTCAACTCAAAGTCAAAATTATCAAGATTCATAACAGCATCATCATGATTATCACAATCTTCATCTAATGTTGTCAATGTATGTAATACCTCTATATCATCAATAATCAGATTGTTACATATTGGTGTCCAATTCTGGATGCAGGGTTTCACCGGCTGACTGTCAAAGCATTTCTTCAATTTCAACTTCCTTGAAAAATAAAACCGATCAATTCTAGTTTGATAGTAGTTTAAATTAGCTGAAGGACAGAACGATAATCCTAAAGAAAGAAGCTCAGTCTCTTCTACAGACAAAATATGTTGTTACAAATTTACTACATTCATGATCTGGCTTATTTGCCCCTTACCGCCATCTGACAGATTCGCACTCACCGGAATTGGGGATATATATATATATATATATATATATATATATATCTATATATATATATATATATATATATATATATATATATATTACCTACTGGCAGTCGCCAGTAGGTAGTTATAGTTAGGACCTATTATCCATAGGAAAATCGAAACATTCTTTTCCCAATAACTTTGGCGTCGGTTGATGAATCTTCGTGAAATTTTCAAAACTCGTGGGGTGCTCCGGTCAGCTCCTATCTTAAAAGTTTTGGGGTGATTCGGCAAGCGGGGCCGAGAAAAAAGGGGGGTCCCAAAACGTGTTTTCTCCATGTTAAATCCCAAAGGAAACTTTAGACATGGTTAGAGCCCGAACTGCTGAACGGAATTACACCAAATTTGGCGAAAAGGTAGTCCTTGGTTCAGAAAGATCCCTTTTTGTTAAATGGTGTAAATCCGTTCAGTAGTTCATGAGAAATTAGAAAAAAAAAGTTTCAATATCTGGGCGGAGCCTAACAACACATCTCATCGTGAGATCTGATTGGCTGTCAGCACTTCATCCTCAAATTGCTGGCAGCCATCTTGGGACCAATATGCATGATAGTACCCCATTGAAATGCATTGTAGTGAATCGAAGATTTTGAGGGTTACCAAAAGGAGAACTATAAAGGGTGATGACAGACTTTAGTTACATTAGAATTCATTTGTTGATGGTACCATACTAATTTCAGGAATTGTGGTGTGTTCTAAGGTGATTATACCCTGTGAAAAACCTTCTGCTGGGATATCATGAATCATGTTTGAGAGAAAAGTAAAATGAGAGCATATTTTCTGTAAATTCACATTATCTTTCTCAGTCATGTAAGAATGAAGTCTGTCATTCTCAGTAAATCATGTACATCAAACAAGGGCAGAGACTGTCAGTTGATTCCTTTGTGTTCTACTGCAGCTTTCCAGAGTGTTCTAAAGAACAACTAGAGCGCTAACAGCCTTACTTTTGACAAAAGTATGGCACACCTGAAGCCATCTTGATTGGAATAAACTGGTAACACTTAAAACATTTAATTTAAAAAAGAACAAAATGTTGGGGTTCATTTTGTCATAGAAATGATGGTTAGTGCTGTAGAAAGAAAAATTAGGACACGTTTCAAGTGTGATCTCAAATATCTTCCTGTTATATTTCAACAGGAGCAGTCTGTCAGTTGATGCCTTTGTGTTCTACTGCAGCTTCCCAGAGTGTTCTAAAGAACAACTAGAGCGCTAACAGTCTTACTTATGACAAAATTATGGCACACCTGAAGGCATCTTGATCAGAATTAACTGGTAACTCTTAAAACATTTAATTTAAAAAGGAACACAATGTGGGGGTTCATTTTGTCATAGAAATTATGGTTAGTGCTGTAGAAAGAAAAATTAGGACATGTTTTAAGTGAGATCTCAAATATCTTCCTGTTATATTTCAACAGGAGCAGTCTGTCAGTTAATGCCTTTGTGTTCTACTGCAGCTTCCCAGAGTGTTCTAAAGAACAACTAAAGCAGTAACAGCCTTACTTATGACAAAAGTATGGCGCACCTGAAGCCATCTTGATTGGAATAAACTGGTAACACTTAAAACATTTAATTTAAAAAGGAACAAAATGATGGGGTTCATTTTGTCATAGAAATTATGGTTAGTGCAGTAGAAAGAAAAATTAGGACATGTTTCAAGTGTGATCTCAAATATCTTCCTGTTATATTTCAACAGGAGCAGCCTGTCAGTTGATGCCCTTGTGTTCTACTGCAGCTTCCCAGAGTGTTCTAAAGAACAACTAGAGCGCTAACAGTCTTACTTATGACAAAATTATGGCACACCTGAAGGCATCTTGATCAGAATTAACTGGTAACTCTTAAAACATTTAATTTAAAAAGGAACAAAATGAGGGGGTTCATTTTGTCATAGAAATTATGGTTAGTGCTGTAGAAAGAAAAATTAGGACATGCTTTAAGTGAGATCTCAAATATCTTCCTGTTATATTTCAACAGGAGCAGCCTGTCAGTTGATGCCTTTGTGTTCTACTGCAGCTTCCCAGAGTGTTCTAAAGAACAACTAGAGCGCTAACAGCCTTACTTATGACAAAGGTATGGCACACCTGAAGCCATCTTGATTGGAATAAACTGGTAACACTTAAATCATTTAATTTAAAAAGGAACATGATGATGGGGTTCATTTTGTCATAGATATTATGGCTGGTGCTGTAGAAAGAAAAATTAGGATATGTTTCAATTGTGATCTCAAATGTCTTCCTGTTACATTTCATCAGGAGCAGCCTGTCAGTTGGTGCCTTTGTGTTCTACTGCAGCTTCCCAGAGTGTTCTAAAGAACAACTAGCGCACTAACAGTCTTACGTATGTCAAAATTATGGCACACCTGAAGCCATCTTGATTGGAATAAACTGGTAACTCTTAAAACATTTAATTTAAAAAGGAACAAAATGATGGGGTTCATTTTGTCTTAGAAATTATGGTTAGTTCTGTAGAAAGAAAAATCAGGACATGTTTCAAGTGTGATCTCAAATATCTTCCTGTTATGTTTCAACAGGAGCAGCCTGTCAGTTGATGCCTTTGTGTTCTACTGCAGCTTCCCAGAGTGTTCTAAAGAACAACTAGAGAGCTAACTGTCTTACTTATGACAAAATTATGGCACACCTGAAGCCATCTTGATTGGAATAAACTGGTAACACTTAAAACATTTAATTTAAAAAGGAACAGAATGAGGGGGTTCATTTTGCCATAGAAATTATGGTTAGTGCTGTAGAAAGAACAATTAGGACATGTTTTAAGTGAGATCTCAAATATCTTCCTGTTATATTTCAACAGGAGCAGACGGCCAGTTGATGCCTTTGTGTTCTACTGCAGCTTCCCAGAGTGTTCTAAAGAACAACTAGAGCAGTAACAGTCTTACTTATGACAAAATTATGGCACACCTGAAGCCACCTTGATTGGAATAAACTGGTAACTCTTAAAACATTTAATGTAAAAAGGAACAAAATGAGGGGGTTCATTTTGTCATAGAAATTATGGTTAGTGCTGTAGAAAGAAAAATTAGGACATGTTTTAAGTGCGATCTCAAATATCTTTCTGTTATATTTCAACAGGAGCAGCCTGTCAGTTGATGCCTTTGTGTTCTACTGCATCTTCCCAGAGTGTTCTAAAGAACAATTAGAGAGCTAACAGTCTTACTTATGACAAAAGTATGGCACACCTGAAGCCATCTTGATTGGAATAGACTGGTAACACTTGAAACATTTATTTTAAAAAGGAACAACATGAGGGGGTTCATTTTGCCATAGAAATTATGGTTAGGGCCGCAGAAAGAAAATTTAGTGCATGTTTTAAGACAGATCTCAAATCCTCTTCTATTTCATTACAAAAATTTTGACATGCAGACTGAAACAATCACTTTCAATACCAGCAGTACACTTCCATTTAAGTCCCTGGTGAGCAGAAGTTTTACTACAGTGATCTAATGAACAACTAGAGTGCTAACATTCTGAATTTATGGCAAATGTGTGACACATCTGAATGCCTTCTTGATGGAATCAAAGTAAAAAACTGAAAGCATTTCCTACTGAGGAGACTGCAGTAAATGAGGAAATTAGGAAACTTCATAATAAATAAGTCTCCCAAGATGGCCACCAGAGAAAAAAGAGCCCAAATGTAGCACAAATATCACCCAGATGTAGCCCACATATAGTCCAATGACAGAAGTGTGCAAAACACTTTTTATTTTTAGTTTTTCTGCAGTCTTATATAGTGCAGACTGGTCAGGTATTGGAGCGTTACATCTTACTTGGACCCCTTATTGCGTATTTTGCACGAAGTACATGAGATTGATCTTGAAAAACATTGAACTTTACAATTCTGTTTACCTGAAGTTGCTCTGAACAGGGCTTTGTAACACCCGTTTTTGCCTACTGGTTTTAATTAATTCTCACTGTATTGTATTAGGAAAGAGGATTTACTGTTTTTATGAACACTTTTATGATCTATGTTTCTAAATCAGATCGAATAAAGTTTAATGAATTCTATGGCAGGACGGAGGCGAGGATTATGCATATCTTTCCTCACTTTATTTGCATAGCAGTTCAAAGAAAACGTAACACAACAATCATTAAACAAAAGACTACACAACCCATGAACCATTAGGGGGATAGTCTCCAAGGTAGCTATAGTCCAATCATATCACAGTCCATCGTATATAATATTGTGACATCCCTTCCGCTTCCTCTTTCTTCACTGCTCTTCTGTTAGGGAAGAATAAAGATCTCTTTGGCCCTCTACATTGGCCGTGTGAAATGGGAGCCCTGCCTCAGCCCTCTGAATGCGTTCGTAACTTGGGAGTTTTGATCGATGTCGATTTATCTATGAAACAACAGGTGGTAAAAGTAGCCGCCACTTGTTTCACCATCTTAAAATGGTTAAAAAAAATCATTTGGATGCTCCCTATGCCCACCCAAAAAAACGTTGTCCAGGCCCTCGTGACTTTGAGACTGGACTATTGTAATGTTTTGTACTTGGGTGTAAATAGGGAGGTCACCCGGAAACTACAAGTGGTGCAAAATTCAGCTGCTAGGCTGCTCTGTTTGCTGCCCAAACATTCCTCCACTTCATGTGCTTTGTATAATCTGCACTGGCTCAAGATTGGAAGCAGAGTGAAGTTTAAAGCCCTGTGCTATATGCACAAAATTAAATCGGGTGCGTCCCCTAAATATCTTCAAACTTTTTGGTGCACCCTTATTTGCCCTCTCGTGTGCTTCGTTCAGCTACCCAAGTTAAATATATGGTGCCCTTTATCAAGCTGAAAAGAATGGGCGGCCGCTCCTTTGCCTATCTCGGACCTGTGCTTTGGAATTCCCTCCCAATAGCACTCCGTATCGAGCCGTCTTTTTTGGTCTTTCGAAAATTCCTTACGACTTGGTTGTTTGACCAATAATCAGTTTTCTGTAATTTCCTTTTATTGTCTGAGTGCTCCAGTTCTCTGTCAGTCTTCAGCACTGGGAAACCCTTGTTGGGTAGCTGTGCGCTTTATAAAATTATTATAACATAACATAACAACATTAAGTGCATTCCTTACATTTTTGGCTTAATCTGGCGTTGTTGCTGTTTGTATAGCGGTTTCTTGTGCACATTATTAGCATTATTGCCTTGGTTTTGTTTCATATTCCTTGCGCAGCAGGCTCTTGCCCGAGAGCGTTCTCCCCCTTGCAATTTCTCCCGCTGTGCGCTCTGCGCGCGGTGAGATCCTGTCAGGCGCGTCTGGTCCGAGTGAGGCAGCTCCGTCGAGCGCTCCCGCTGGTCTTTACACGCGTTTAGGAATCCGGTCACTCCTTTAGTGTCCGCTTGATTCCCGACCAACCCTCGCCTAATTTTGACACCGCCACGCGGTGATTTCCCCACATAGCCATGTTAGTGACCAGCGCCACCTGGTGGTGGTAATTGGTATTGCGCCTCAGTCTATTCTTATAACAGCTTCGGGGAAAGCCCAGCTGTTGGAGCACCGGCGAGGGGGCTGCCTTAAGGATTTTAAGGGCATTTGTTCTGTGCTCACACCCTCTGCTATCATGTCTTCTCCAGAAGACCATTTTTACTCCTCCTACCAGGAAGTGAAGGAGAATGACGATTCTCCAATTGTTATGCAGAGAGAATCTTGATTTCATTAAAGACATACGGAGGCTAACATTATGCAAATACTTTTATTTGCTGCCCAACATGCAGCCCTTTAAAGAATGTAAATACATCACAAAGAGTAGAACACTCATAACATAACTAGTAGCCACTGTGTATTCCAATCTTCCTCTTGGGCTGCGATGACACAGACGTAAATGGAGGAGCAAGAAGTATTCTTAAGCGTTGTTATCTGAGGAGATAAGATCATAAAAAATACTGTATAGTGAAAACAGGCAAGAGCAGATAAAACACAAAAGATAATGAGCAAATTGCATTAAATTGAATACACCCAAACCCCCTCAGGGAGAGGAGGGTGGGATAATGTTAGCCTCCGTATGTCTTTAATGAAATCAAGATTCTCTCTGCATAACAATTGGAGAATCGTCGTTTCATTACAAGACCGGAGGCTACCATTATGCATGTTTAAAGCCATGTAAGACTACATTGCTAACATGCTCTATTGGTCTCAAATAGAATTTTGAGAAAGTAGAAGCATTAGACCAATCTGCAGCTCTAAGTATTTCAGGAAGGGAGCCTCCGCCCCAAAATACTTTACTAGCCATAGCTCCTCGAGAGGAGTGAGCTCCAAATCTAGTCAGATCTACACCTGCTTCATGCATCACCAAACGAACCCACCTGGCTAAGGTAGCTGAAGAAACAGGTCTGAAAGGTTTAACATAAGATAATTTTATTATCATAACATTTCATACAGTTAACAACACAAAGTTTTTCACATTCATGAAAAAAAGGGTAAAAGACAGATTCCGACATTGTTTTAGTTCTTCTCCAAATGTCAAAATGAACACCTACGGATGAATAAAATCTGTTAGAAACTTCCAGAGCTTTGATATCTGATATTCTTCTAAATGAAATGAGGCATAGAAGTGTGGCCAATTTCATGGAGGTTCTTTTAAGAGAAAGAATTTCGTTGGAAGGCCATGAAAGAAAGAAATTAAAAATAAGGTTAACATCCCATAAAGATTCGTAACGGGCTTTAGGAGGTCTCCTCAACCTGATACCTTTCATAACTCTCTTTATCAAGGAATTGCTTCCAATAGCAAGGTTATTAACCAACGAGTGTCCTGAAGAAATTGCTGATCTGTAGCAATTGATCGTTCTATAAGAGAGTCCTGAATCAAAGAGATAAGCAAGGTAGTTGGCTACCTGTTGTAAAGAGGCTTGTACGGGATCCAGATCCCTCTCCAAGCACCAGCAAGACCATTTTCTCCATACTATATCAACAAAGGAGGGGGGACGAGGAGCTGTTAGAATAAGGTCCTGTACCAGGGCTCCCAAATAAATTGCAATAGCAGTAAGATGGTAACAGTTCCTTAAGAATAGAGTAAGAGAGATACAGACAGCCAATTAGGCCTTAGAAGAATGTGCAGTGTCTCCAAGAGGGTTAGAGTGTGCCGAGAAAGAGTGAAGGTACTCCTATGTGGATCTAGAAGTGCCCTCACACACCCTGACAGGTGTATAGCATCATCATCGGGCTGGTGCTCCTCGTGGGGGTGGCGCTGCAGTCCCTCACGGGCCCGTTTGACGGGGCTCTTTATCGGAGATCTTCAAGGAGTTTGCCGCATTTGTGCATGGGGGTGTGTGGGGCTGGATGGAGGTGGTGTAGTGAGTGAGGTCTAAAAAGAGCCCAAGGACATCAAAAATTTATTAAGGGTGTCCTAGGGGTCTGGATTAAAATATATCACGGGGATGGAGAAGCAATCTCAGTTGCCTGTGTGAGAGGGGAAAATGAAAAAAATACAATCCCTCTTCTCTCACCCGTGTAGTGGATAGAGTGAGTGTGTCAAGGGGTCGACATGTTTCGCGCCATAAATAGTCCCTAGTGGATCTGGGGGCGCTTCATCAGGACCAAAAGAGTAAAGAATGTCAAATGGGAGTCGGGAAAGAGACACCCTATAAACCCATGAATCCTGGGTTTATAGGGTGTCTCTTTCCCGACTCCCATTTGACATTCTTTACTCTTTTGGTCCTGATGAAGCGCCCCCAGATCCACTAGGGACTATTTATGGCGCGAAACATGTCGACCCCTTGACACACTCACTCTATCCACTACACGGGTGAGAGAAGAGGGATTGTATTTTTTTCATTTTCCCCTCTCACACAGGCAACTGAGATTGCTTCTCCATCCCCGTGATATATTTTAATCCAGACCCCTAGGACACCCTTAATAAATTTTTGATGTCCTTGGGCTCTTTTTAGACCTCACTCACTACACCACCTCCATCCAGCCCCACACACCCCCTGCACAAATGCGGCAAACTCCTTGAAGATCTCCGATAAAGAGCCCCGTCAAACGGGCCCGTGAGGGACTGCAGCGCCACCCCCACGAGGAGCACCAGCCCGATGATGATGCTATACACCTGTCAGGGTGTGTGAGGGCACTTCTAGATCCACTCATTTTCTCCATACACCTGAATACCTCTTCCTTGTTCCAGGTGCCCATGAGTCTTCCAAAAGACTCTTAGCTTCTCCTGAAAGTTCAGAATATCTTCCTGAATTCCTGATATCTTCCAGACAAGAAGGTTCAATTTCCCCTCCAGAACCAGAGGATGTTCTTCTCCGCCTGGGCCTTGGAGGAGACCGAGTGATGATGGAATCAAGCGTGGGAAATCCACTGTTAACTCCATAACCCCTGGGAACCAGACTTGAGACTTCCAGAAAGGTGTTACGAGGGTGATTGAGCAGCGCTCCAGTCTCACCTTCCATAATAATCTCTGGATCATTGAGAAAGGGAGGAAAGCGTAAGCATTTATTCCGTTCCAGGTTTGGAGAAAGGCGTCTACCCCTGACGCATTTGGGTCCGGTCTCCAACTGTAATAAGTCTGAAGTTGATGGGTCAGCCTGCTGGCAAAAAGATCTATCTGGAAGGGACCCCACAATTCTTGGATCAAGGAGAAAACCTCTGGATCCAGTTTCCAATCGCTGGAATCGTGGAGATAGCGAGAATTCCAGTCTGCCCTCAGGTTTTGAGTTCCCGGAATGAATTCCGCTCGGAGAATGATCTTGTGATCCCAGCAGAAATACCAAATCTTCTTGGCAATATCTGAAAGAATCTTGGACCTCGCTCCCCCAAGACGGTTTATATAGGAGACTGCAGAAAAGTTGTCTAGATGGATTAGAGTGTTTGAATTCTTTATAATTTCTTTGAAGCTCATAAGAGCATTCAGAGCTGCTAGCATTTCCAGTGAGTTTATGTGAAGGGACTGTTCTAACAAGGACCACCTCCCACCAGTCTCTAGATTGTTTAGGCGAGCACCCCATCCCCGGCTGCTTGCATCTGATTCTAGAGTGAAGTCTGGAACGTTCCCAAAAATTGCTTTCCCGTTCCATGCTTGAAGATTTTTTAACCACCAGAGAAGATCCTCTCGAGCATCCTCCGACAGGGAAACTGAGTCTTCGTACCAAAGACCCTTTCTTAAGGCTAGAGCTTTTAATCTTTGTAAACCCCTGTAATGGAGAGGACCAGGTGAAACCGCTTGGATGGAGGAAGAAAGTAGACCTAGAACCCTGGCCAGGTCTTTGAGATGAATTAAGTTCTTCGAAAGGATGACGGAAATAAATTTCTTTATTTTCGTCACCTTCTTCTGAGGAAGTATTAAGGTAGAGAGGACCGTATTTACTTGAAAACCCAGGAATTCTAACTCTTGAGTAGGATTCATGATGGATTTCTCTAGATTTATAATAAAGCCCAGATTCTGAAGAAGATCTGTTGTCATTTTTAGATGTTCTAGGATAGTCAAGGGGTTCTGAGACATAATGAGGATGTCGTCTAAGTAAATTATCATGCGAACTCCTCTTTCCCTGAGATAAGAGACCACTGGGCGAAGGACCTTTGTGAAGCACCAAGGTGCTGATGAAAGCCCGAAAGGAAGACATTGGAACTGATAGAGAGTTCCTTTCCATGTGAAACGGAGGTATCTGCGAAAATCCTTGTCCATTGGAATCGTAAAATATGCGTCTTTTAGGTCCAGTTTTACCAGCCAATCCTTGGCTTGTAAAATGTCTCTTAACAGAGGGATACCTTCCATCTTGAAGTGTCTGTATGTAAGAAAATTGTTCAAATATTTTAAGTTTATCACGGGGCGCCAACCCTTGACCTTCTTTTTGACAAGGAAAATGGTACTTAAGAAGCTTTCCTTTAATTCCGAAAGAGGGATCTTCGCAATGGCACCCTTCTCTAACATCTGGGAAATCTCTATGTCTATAAGTTTTGAGTTCTCCACGTCTAGAGCTATTTCCCTTGGAATTTTTTCCTGGAAGGGTATCTCCCAAAAATCTATTTTGAATCCCGCAATCGTTTCTAGTACCCAAGGATCTAGAGTAACTTGTGCCCAATTGTGTGCAAAAAATCTTAGTCTCCCTGCCACCTTTAATGATGGAAGATAATCTTGGCATACTTGGCTTACCTTGATAGGACTGATTAGTGGATCTGGGTCTGCCACCCCTGGATCTTGATCCCCTTCCTCTTGAGGGGTAGAAATTTGAGTATGAGCGGTAGCCTCTGTTGGAGCGGAAGGAACCCCTTTCGTCTTGTGGGTAGAAATGGGATCTGTAGAAACCTCGGCTGATAGACTGTCCCCTCCTATCAGCCCTTCCAAAAACTGCACGGCCTCCAAACACCCTTCGCATGTTAGATTGCGCTCTACTTAAGGCGTTGAAGGTGGAAACGTACTTTCCAAGTGACTGTACAAAATTTTCCCCAAACAAAAGCCCCTTTGCATCGCATATGTCTTCTTTGGTAGAAAGATCTGCGAGCTTCGGGTTCATCCTTAAGAGGACAGCCTTTCTTCTTTCGCTAATGAGGTTAGAATTTGCATTGCCCACGAAGCAAATTGCTCGTTGGGACCAACCTCTTAGGAGTTCCACATTTATTGGAATATTGTTGATCCTAGCCTCTTCAGTCATATCGAGAATCTTCGTTAAGGGGCCAAGCACGTCAAGAAGTTTATCTTGACATTGCTTGAGGCATTTTTCTATACCCTTTCTCGGATCTCTCCCGGATTTGAACAAAAAGGTAATAATCTCGGGGTCCAAATTAGGGGTGTTACAAATTTTATCCTCAGAGGAGGGACGAGGACACTCGTTACGCATGAGATTGCGTGCATCTCTGTCTAAAAGTTTCCTCACCCTTTGAGAGAGGTATTTCCCTACGTGGTCCATTGGCCACCATTCTGAACTCCGAGGGTGACGAATCCCATTAGGATTAAACATTTCCCCACCAAGGGGGTCTTTGACAGTGCATGATGAGGTGGAAGGATTATTAATGTCCTCATCCAGATCCTCCAAGCTGTCTTGGGGATCAAAAAAGAATTCGTCTATAATTTGGTTCTCATAAATATGAGATTCTGTCTCATTGTCAAAATCATTTGTACCGTAAAGGATACCTTCATTTCTCATGCCGCTATGGACAACTCTTCTCTCAGTCCCAGGGTAGTGGGTTCTTTCTCTTGTGCTGCTATGAGCACCAAAATCTATTGTAGCGCGAGGGCTACCAATAACAAAAGCACGGGTAGGTGCCTCATTCATGTGCTTCTTTTTTTCTGTCACTTTGCCTCTTTTCTTAGGCTCTGGAAGAGGAGGGTAGTCCCCATCCGAGAGTGAGAAGTAAGGCTCCTCAGTGGGAGGCGTTCTTTTCCTTTTAGTTAGAGCGGCATCGACCGCATCCCTGAGTGAAGATTTAAGTTCTTCACCAATCATCTTTTTTATATTCTCGCCCAGCAATTCCTGTGAGGATTGCGATGGGTTATTTATCTCATTGTTCATTGTTTTAGATATAAAAATTAGAGGCTTTCTTATAAATTTCCAAAAATCCTATAAAGGATTACTTACAGTAATAAGCCACTTGTTATTAGAATGTCTTCTTGCCTTCTTTCAATAATGAATTTGGCTTTGATTTTACTAAGGAGTAAAATGACTTAGCCAGAAATCGAATTAATAATTTCTCCACAAGGTGGCAGTAGCGCTCTTGAAAGAGGGGAAAGGTTTCTCACTCTTTAGTTAATTCCTAACTTCTTTTAGAGATGCTTCGTTTGAGGAAAAAGCTCCGTTTGGAGAGGCTCCGGTAACCGTCTTGATTTAGATGGTAACCCTGGAAACCATTGGGGAAGTGACGGCAGATGACGTCTAAGAAGGCACGCTCCCGCGTCTCCCAGCGCGTTGCTAAGAGACGCGGGAGACGAGTGCCAACAAGGTAACGAGGAAGCCGTCCTTATTTATTTATTTAAGTCCGTTTTTCCATTTTCAAGTCCCGCACAGAATTAGGCGGTATAAATACAGAATACTTTGGCAGGTATGGGAAACGCAGTGTAAGGAAAACTAAATTTTGAAACTTACCTGAAAATGCTGTCACGATCGCGAAGCGATCGTTAAGCCTACATAACCTTCGTTAAGCATACATAACCTTCGTTAAGCATACATAACCTTCGTTCAGGTTATACAGAAAGATACCAGAAAGATAAAACGAGGTTCTCCCTACCATAAATTGGAAAGGGGAAAGCAGTAAAAACGATAATAGTTATAGGTTCATAACGCTGTTTAAGAACAAACAAGGCATAGCAATACAGTAAACACATGATAATAGCATAGAAAATATAATAAATAGTACCCTATGCGTAAGGCTTACAATAGTAAATCCCTTTATAAGGATAACATTGTCTAATAAATATATAAAGTCAACAAAAAAGACCATAAATGAGGAGAGTACTTAGCTGTGTCAGAGCAGCGAACAAAAGAGGAAGATTGGAATACACAGTGGCTACTAGTTATGTTATGAGTGTTCTACTCTTTGTGATGTATTTACATTCTTTAAAGGGCTGCATGTTGGGCAGCAAATAAAAGTATTTGCATAATGGTAGCCTCCGGTCTTGTAATGAAATTGGCCCCCCAACTTCTCCCTCCAGCAGTGGACCAAGCCCTCTCTCTGGCTATTTCTAGGGCGCTGGCTCCTCTTAGGGATCAGGTTGATAAGCTGGCGAAAAGCATCCCTGGGGTGTTCAGTGACCCAGATATGGTGGTGGCGGGTCCCAGTAGCTCACAGATGGGGAATAAAAGGGCTGTTAAGCATAACGCGGGGCACTTGGAAGGACTTGATAAACTTACGGAGACCTTCCTCAAGAATGCACAAACGCTAAAACATGCACCCTGCCGGGAGAAGGAGGAGTCCGGAGAAAATTGCGACGCTGTCACCACTATTGTAGACCCCGACGGCGGGTTTCCCTTAAAGGGAGAGGGTGTATCGGAGGATGATTTCTCCTCCGATGAGGATATGGACTCGGGGCATCCCTGGCATCCAGAGTCCCACTCCTCTCAGACCCGGGTTGGGGACGGGGTCCACTTGGACATGTTCGAGCCTGCCCAAATTTACCATCCTAGGTCGGCGGAGTGGACCCCAGACACCAAAGTGGCAGAGTATGTGGTGGGGAAAATCCATCAACCCCTTGAAAGGGAGGTCAGGAATAGGATGAGGGGAAGGTGGCACACACGCCTGAAATTGATGAGAAACTATGTACCTTTTTTCCAAGTATATGAGGGATCCCAAGAAAGGAATTTATAGGTCTTGGACATGGTAGGGCCCTTGACCCAAATTATTCAATTGGCGAAGCGTTCAAAAGAGTCAGGATCCCCTTTGTCCACGGATATTGTGGCTGGTTGGCCGCACTACCCTAAACCCTAATACACAACCCCCAGCACGACACCCTACACTACCCAAACATAACTGCACTACCCTAAACCCTAAAACACTACCACCGGCACGACTCCCTACACTACCCAAACACCACTGCACTACCCTAAACCCTAAATCTACCCCCAGCACAACCCCCTACACTACACAAACACCACTGCACTGCCTTAAACCCTAAAATACTACCCCAGCACGACCCCCTACACTACACAAACACCACTGCACTACCCTAAACACTAAATCTACCCCCAGCATGACCCCCTACACTACACAAACACCACTGCACTACCCTAAACCCTAAAATACTACCACCAGCACGACCCCCTTCACTACCTAAACACAACTGCACTACCCTAAACCCTAAAACACTACCCCCAGCACGACCCCTTCACTACCCAAACACCACTGCATGACCCTAAACCCTAAAACACGACCCCCTACACTACACAAACACCACTGCACTACCCTAACCCCTAAAACACTAGAACCCAGCATGACCCCCCTACAGTACACAAACACCACCGCACTACCCTAAACCCTAAAACACTACCCCCTACACTACACAAACACCACTGCACTACCCTAAACCCTAAAACACTACCCCCAGCACTACCCCCTACACTACACAAACACCACTGCACTACCCTAAACCCTAAACCACTACCCCCAGCACGACTCCCTACACTACCCAAACACCACTGCACTACCCTAAACCCTAAAACACTACCCCCAGCACGACCCCCTTCCCTACACAAACACCAATGCACTGCTTTAAACCCTAAAACACTACCCCAGCACAACCCCCTATACTACACAAACACAACTGCACTACCCTAAACCCTAAAACACTACCCCCAGCACGACCCCCTACATTACCCAAACACCACTGCATTGCCCTAAACCATAAAACACTACCCCCAGCATGACCCCCTTCACTACTCAACCACCACTGCACTACCCTAAACCCTAAAACACTACCCCAGCACGACCCCCTATACTACTGCACTACCCTAAACCCTAAAACACTAACCCAGCATGACCCCCTTCACTACTCAACCACCACTGCACTACCCTAAACCCTAAAACACTATCCCCAGCACGACCCCCTACACTACCCAAACACCACTGCACTAGCCTAAACCATAGAAAAAAAACCCACCCCATGCCCAATCCCCCTTACCTCTCACTCCTCGTGAATCCTCTCTCCTCGTGGTTCCTGCTTCACGTCGTCTCTGAGGGGCGGTGCACGTCATTGTGAGGAAACGGAACAGCCTCTGTTTCCTTACAACATTGTGGATCGTCTACATGTTTTTTAGAACGCATGGTCATTTACCATACATACCTTTACAACAAAATTTGTTGTAAAGGCATGCGTGGTAAATGACCATGCGTTCTAAAAAAAATGTGTACTAATGACTTCGCGATGTGCAACACATGCGTGGTAATGCATGCGTTGTAATGGTATCGCGAAGTAAAAAAGTCGTTGTAATGGCTGTTTTCCGATCGAAGCTGGCCCCTGTTCTTCAGTGAGACATGCATTTGATTAATTTGGAGTAAGGAATGTGTTTTTTTTACCGAAAAGTGCATTCCCAGCTGTTGTATTGTGAAAGTGTCCGCGTGGCCTGGTTTAATTTCCGGTGAGAAAGTGGAAGAGTCTGTTTGGATCTAAAGGAGTTCTGTTGTTGGACGGGGCCGGCGCGATATGTCATCAGAAAACATAGCTAATGGAAAACGTCCTCCCTGAAGTGTGGAGCAGTGCCATGAGTGGTCAACGACTGTGCGTCCCACCGTAGTATGACCGTACCGCGTGACCCATGTTCCGCCTCCAGGGTACGGGAGGCAGAAGTGGCATCGCAGGTCCTCTTGAAGACCCTTGTAGCACTAATTCTACATTTTGGTACTAGGGCATTTTAACTTTGTTGTTCCTGCCAGATACAAAGAGAAGATCCTGTGTTATTCAGTGCCCTCCTTACCTTTTTTGTGGGTTGTGGTGCTTGTCACTTCGCTGCCCCGCCGGTGCACACGACTGGGCACCCCACCTTGTGTGCCATCTGCAGGGCCTCTGCTCTCGGATCACTGGTTTCGGTTTCTGGATTGGCAACATAAAAAGTTGCTCCCAAAGGACTAGCCTGAACACTCAGGTGAATATCCCCTGCACCAGCATTCCACGGAAATTCTTTCCTAGCTCTCCCACGTCAACGAGGACGTCATAATAGCACAGCTCCGCTCGTGACACCGTATGATGTCATCGGAGCCATAAGAGGACCTCGTCGGCGTGCTGACGTCAAGTTCCACCTATTTTTTCTGTGCCACCGAGGCAAACAGGCGGACCGAGACATTTTCACATATACACTGAAAAAACCATAGGTTTCAGGCACGTTATAGTTAGAAATTAGCATTTAAAAAACCTTAGAAATTCACTGAAAAAACCATAGGTTTCAGGGGCGTTATAGTTAGTTGGACATTTCACTCGTACAAAACCATAGAAAATTCCCCTGTTATAGTTAGTTCAGCTAAAGTTTTAAGTTGGGAGATTAAGTCCCGTTGAATCCTGAGGGTCCCTAGGGGCAAAATAGCCCACTAGGTACGTCCAGTAGGCGCCATTGCAGAGAGGTGTAAAAAGTGGCACGCCTTCACCACCTCTCTGCAACGCAGAGCAGTGGCGCTTACTGGAAGCACCTGGTGGGCTAGTTGGCCCCCAGGGTCCCTCAGGATTGAAAGGGAATTATTTCCCCAACTTAAAACGCGCCACAGGGCGTGTTTGCACACGTCACCTCAGGCCCCGTCCCCTCCCTTCACCACTGTGTAAACGCACCCTGTGGCCGTTCTAAGTTGAGAGATTAAGTCCCCTTGAATCCTAAGGGTCCCTAGGGTCAAACTAGCCCACTAGGTACCTCCAGTAAGCGCCACAGAGCTGCGTTGCATAGAGGTGTAAGAAGGGGCGTGGCCTCAGAACACCTGGCCAGGGGGCGCGTTTGCAGAGTGCTGCAAGGAGGGTGCGTGGCCTCCAGCGCAAAGCCGGTCTTTTATTTATTTTATTTTTTTAAGAATGAGGGCTGTGTGGCCCCCCTTCTTTTTCTAATTTATTGGCCCTGGGGACCCCATCCCCCAGGGCCTACACCCTAATTTTTTGTTGTTGAAAAAAATACATTTGGAAGGGGCTCACGTGGCCCCCTCCCAAGGCCTTAATCGGCTCCGGGGACCCCAAACCCCGGGTCATGGCCTTTTTTTTTTTATTCTTTAGGAGGGGGGCTGCGCTGCCCCCCTCCTTTGGCCACTTATGGCCCCGGGGACCCCATCCCCCGGGGCCGGCCTTTTTTTTTTATGATTTAAAAAAAAAATAATATTTATAGAAACACCTAGGACATGCTGGACAAACTGTATGTACCTATCACCATGACGATTTGCGTGATATTCATTAAAAGACGACTATGCATACAATGAATCCACGTGGAATGTATTTACACCGCTAGTGAAGCTCTGATGTGTCTGACGCCCTACCGTGCCTAATCCCGGCACCCCCGCCGGTGGTTACTCTACAAGTAGACACCCTTGTCGTTTATTTATACAAACATGGGTAGCTATTGACGGGCACATTTAATACACACGCACACAAAGCCATTCAAAGGGGATTCGACAAAAATGCGACCAAACTATGCAAGAAACCCTCCTCACGGTTAATAAAACACACATCCACCGCCGGATGTGTAATACTTTTTATTTTACTCTCTGGAAAGGAGACGAACCTCACTTGAGAGTCACAGCGTGCTCCTGGCTGAGCCCAATGCTGTGTTACACCCACCAGTGCCCGCCGAATGCCACACACCTCTGTGTTGTATTCCACCAGCTAGTGCGTATGCTATGACACTCTCTAGCCCATGTGCACTGTAACACCACCCCGTGAATATGTCATGCCACACTTGCCTTCGCACGGGTTATATTGCCCCATCTAACGTGCCTTCCTCCATGCCTATGTTATAACGCACAGCGCTATGCCATACATATTACAATCTGGGATCCATATCTTTGTCACAGTGCATATGCAACGTTACACTCCCCAGCACATATTTTATATTAGAACTTTAGAGAGTAGTTAGGTTACACAACACTGCCCTGTGCATATTACACTCCAAGGCGCATATCGCATATCACGCGCTAGTGCCTGTGCTATCTCGTGCTCTCCAATGAATCTGTCATTGCGCACAATGTATTGCATATTATATTTCACGCCCCGGTTCATCTTATATCACACTTTTTGGTGCATAGTTTATACCATATACTATATCTAGTTTTCATTTTCAATCGTGCTCTCAGGACTATGTTCTATATAACAGTGCGTCCACCTACCCTTTTCACGGGCATTACATTTTGCGATGGGGGTGGAGGGTCAGGGGGTGTTTCTGCCAAGTGAGCCCGGAGTCACAGTCACAAACGTCCTCTTCTTCCTGAATAAAAGCGAGATTATGCTGCATACTTGTTCATATTTTAAGTAGTTCGCACAGACACACATTATAAAAACAATAAAGTTCCTAATACCCACCTTCTCTAAACAGTTAGCTTGCTGCCCCATCCACCTCCTCCCTATCCTCTGTTGTCTGAATCCATGGACTAGCCTCCTCCCTCCTGCCATGCATGGTCTGATGAGCTGCCACTGCCTTCCATTTAGTATGATGTACCAGTCCACTCCTCCTGCTCTCCATTGCCCAATTCTATGGCCCATCATTGACCTCCTGCTTAGCCTCTGTGCTTAGCTTGCTGCCCCTATTCTCCTTCCCCCTGCCCTCCGATGTCTTTGTGCATGCCCCTGCTCCATCCTTTTTGCCCACCATGTTCCATGGACCTGCCACTCCTATCTACTCTGAGTGTTATGTTGAGCTGCCACTCCCCTCCCACCTGCCTAGCATTGTCAGATGACTGTAACCTGTCCGTACCACCTCCACCCTGCCTGTCCACATGCCATGCCCCTATCCCCTTCCTCCTGTCCTCCATGGTCCATTTTACTGCCACACCCTTCTGCCCTGCCTGGTCTGTTGTGCTGCAACTGCTCCTCCTGCCTGCCCCATGCGGTCTGTTGTGAGGCCCCTTCCCCTGAACTCTCTTGTCTGTGCCCAGGTCCTGACCCTCCCTTCTATCCTCCATGGTCCTTTGTGCATGCCCCTGCACCCTCCTTCTTGCCCATCATAGCCATTGTGCTGCCACTAACCCTCCCGCTTGCTATACATGGTCGTCTGTGCTGCCATGGCCCCTCCCACCTTCCCTGTGTGGTCAGCTAGCTGCCCCTGACCCCCTCACACCTTCCCTCCATGGTCTGTGTGTATGCCATCATAGTCTCACTGTTGCTCTCCATGGTGTGTCTTGTTTCTAGTGCCCATCCTGCCTGACCTCCATGGTCATCTTGCTGCTCCTGCCCTTCCCCCTTGCCCCCAGCCCTCTGTTTCCATGTGCAGACCCCTATTCCCTCCCTCCTGGCTTGTCTGTTCCATTGTAATGCCCCTGATCCATCCCTCCTGCCCTTTATGGTCTGTTATGCTGCAGCTTTCTCTCCTGTCTGTCCATTATGGTCAGCTAGCTACCATTGCCTCTTTCCCCTCTGTTCTCTGTTGTCCATGTGCATGGTCCTGTCCCCTCCCTATTGCTCTCTATGGATTGTTGTGCTGCACTCCCGTCCCGCATGCCCTGTGTGGTGTATTGTGCTGCTGCAAACCCTGATGCCTGCCCTGTAGGGTCAGTTTGGTGCACCTCTCCATGTCCCTCCTGTCCTCTGTTATCCGAGACCATGTCCCTACCCCAATTCCTCCTGCCTACCATGATCCAATGTACCATACTTGCGAACATTTTGAACTTGGTAAGAGGGAGATTTTGAAAATAAACTGGGGTATTGATTTTCCCCTTTGAGTTAGATTGAAAAAGAGGAGATTGTAGACAGGAGACAGATTAAATAAAGCCTATTTGAGCTTAAAAACATTGGACGTTTCCTGGCTGAAATGGGTCTGTTGGCATGTATGGTTGTACTACCACTGCCTCTTCCTTCTGCCCACAATGGTCTATTATATTGCCACAGCCTCTCTTGCCAGTCCTGTATTGTTGGTTTGTTGCCCCTGCCCCCCTTTCCACTGCCCTCCATAGTCTGTTGTGCTGCCACTGCCCTTCCTGCCTGCCCAGTGTGGTCAAATTGTTGCCTCTGCACTCTCCTACCTGCCTTCAATTTTCAGAGTCCGTGCCCCTGGCCTCTGCCTCTCAACAGTATCCCAATGAATAACTAGATTGCTAACGTTCTATATTTATTACAAAAGTGTGGAACGCCTGACGTCATCTTGATGTAATCAAAACTGTAATACCTAGAGCATTTCCTTTAGAAATTACATACATGAGAGGGTCTTATTTGCATCAAAATTATGGTTAGTGCTCTAAAAAACTAAAATGAGGACATATTTTCTGAGTTTTCAAATAGCGACAAAGAACTTTAAAATTATTTGTAATCTTTATGTTTTTTTATCACTTAATCTCCCCACGTCTACAACCAAAATTAATTTGATCTTGTGTGATGTAAACAATGCTCATGTAAAGCACTCCAATACCTGACAAGTCTGCACTATATAAACTGCAAATACACAAAAAAATAAGTGTTTTGCACACTTCTGTCATTGGGCTACATGTGGGCTACATCTGGGTGATATTTGTGCTGCATTTGGGCTCTTTTGTCTCTTGTGGCCATCTTGGGAGATTTATTTGTTATGAAGTTTCCTAATTTCCTCATTTACTGCAGTCTCCTCAGTAGAAAATGCTTTCAGTTTTTTACTTTGATTCCATCAAGAAGGTATTCAGATATGTCACACATTTGCCATAAATTCTGAATGTTAGCACTCTAGTTGCTCATTAGATCACTGTAGTAAAGCTACTGCTCACCACGGAAGTCTGCTGCTGGTATTAAAAGTGCATGTTTCAGTCTGCATGTCAGAATTTTTTAATGAAATAGAAGAGGATTTGAGAAGTCACTCAATATGTGCCCTAATTTTTCTTTCTTCAGCACTAATCATATTTTCTATGGCAAAATGAACCCCCTCATTTTGTTCCTTTTTAAATTAAATGTTTTAAGTGTTACCACTTTATTCCAATCAAGATGGCTTCAGGTGTGCCATACATTTGTCATAAGTATGACAGTAAGCGCTCTAGTTGTTCTTAAGAACATTCTGGGACATTCTGTCATTGGGCTATACTTGGGCAACATCTGGGTGATATTTGGGCTACATTTGGGCTCTTTTGTCTCTGGTGGCCATCTTGGGAGATTTATTTGTTATGAAGTTTCCTAATTTCCTCATTTACTGCAGTCTCCTCAGTAGGAAATACTTTCAGTTTTTTACTTTGGTTCCATCAAGAAGGCATTCAGATGTGTCACACATTTGCCATAAATTCTGAATGTTAGCACTCTAGTTGCTCATTAGATCACTGTAGTAAAGCTACTGCTCACCAGGGAAGTCTGCTGCTGGTATTCAAAGTGCATGTTTCAGTATGCATGTCAGAATTTTTTTATGAAATAGAAGAGGATTTGAAAAGGCAAAATGTGCCCTAATTTTTCTTTCTGCAGCACTAATCATAATTTCTACGGCAAAATGACCCCCTCATTTTGTTCCTTTGTAAATTAAATATTTTAAGTGTTACCACTTTATTCCATTATCAAGATGGCTTCAGGTGTGCCATACTTTTGTCATAAGTAAGACTGTTAGAGCTCTAGTTGTTCGTTAGAACACTCTGGGACATTCTGTCATTGGGCTATACTTGGGCTACATCTGGGTGATATTTGGGCTACATTTGGGCTCTTTTGTTTCTGGTGGCCATCTTGGGAGATTTATTTGTTATGAAGTTTCCTAATTTCCTCATTTACTGCAGTCTCCTCAGTAGGAAATACTTTCAGTTTTTTACTTTGGTTCCATCAAGAAGGCATTCAGATGTGTCACACATTTGCCATAAATTCTGAATGTTAGCACTCTAGCTGCTCATTAGATCACTGTAGTAAAGCTACTGCTCACCAGGGAAGTCTGCTGCTGGTATTCAAAGTGCATGTTTCAGTCTGCATGTCTGAATATTTTTATGAAATAGAAGAGGATTTAAGAAGTCAAAATGTGCCCTAATTTTTCTTTCTGCAGCATTAATCATAATTTCTGTGGCAAAATGAACCCCCTCATTTGGTTCCTTTGTAAATTAAATGTTTTAGTGTTACCACTTTATTCCAATCAAGATGGCTTCAGGTGTGCCATACTTTTGTCATAAGTAAGACTGTTTGCGCTCTAGTTGTTCGTTAGAACACTCTGGGACATTCTGTCATTGGGCTATACTTGGGCTACATCTGGGTGATATTTGGGCTACATTTGGGCTCTTTTGTCTCTGGTGGCCATTTTGGGAGACTTATTTATTATGAAGTTTCCTAATTTCCTCATTTACTACAGTCTCCTCAGTAGGAAATACTTTCAGTTTTTTACTTTGATTCCATCAAGAAGGCATTCAGATGTGTCACACATTTGCCATAAATTCAGAATGTTAGCACTCTAGTTGCTTATTAGATCACTGTAGTAAAGCTACTGCTCACCAGGGAAGTCTGCTGCTGGTATTGAAAGTGCATGTTTCAGTCTGCATGTCAGAATTTTTTAATGAAATAGAAGAGGATTTGAGAAGTCACTCAACATGTGCCCTAATTTTTCTTTCTGCAGCACTAATCATACTTTCTATGGCAAAATGAACCCCCTCATTTTGTTCCTTTTTAAATTAAATGTTTTAAGTGTTACCACTTTATTCCAATCAAGATGGCTTCAGGTGTGCAATACGTTTGTCATAAGTAGGACTGTTAGTGCTCTAGTTGTTCTTTAGAACACTCTGGGAAGCTGCAGTAGAACACAAAGGAATCAACTGACAGTCTCTGCCCTTGTTGGATGTACATGTTTTACTGAGAATGTCAGACTTCATTCTCACATGACTGAGAAAGATAATGTGAATTTACAGAAAATATGCTCTCAGTTTAGCTTATAGATCACCTTCCAAACCTCTGTGGGAAAAGCATGAGAAAATAGTTTTCTCTCAAAGATGATTCATGATATCACAGCAGAAGGCTTTTTCACATGGTAAAATCACCTTAGAACACACCACAATTCCTAAAATGAGTATGGTACCATCAACAAATGATTTATAATGTAACTAAAGTCTTAAAACCTTCTATTAACTGCAATGCTTTTTAATGAGGTTCTATCATGTATATTGGTCCCAAGATGGCTGCCAACACTTCTTGGATGAAGTACTGACAGCCAATCAGATCTCACGATGAGATGTGTGGTTAGGCTCTGCCCAGATATATCTATCTTTTTAACTCTCATTTTCTCAGGAGCTACTGAACGGATTTACACCATTTAAGTAAAAGGCATGAGTCTGAACTGAGGACTACCTCTTTGCCAAATTTGGTGTAATTCCGTTCTGCAGTTTGGGCTGTAGCTGCGTCAACAGATCCTATGGGGAAATGCATGGGGAAAACGTGTCTTGGGACCCCCCTTTTTTCTCGGCCCCTGCTTGATGTATCACCGTGAAATTTTCAGGTTAGGAGCAGACCGGAGCTGGCCAATAGTTTGGAAAATTTTGCGAAGATTCGTCAATCGGCGCCAACGTTATTCCAAATAGAATGTTGCGGATTTCCTATGGAAAATAGGTCCTGACTATAACTACCTACTGGCGACTGATAGGAAGGTAATATATATATATCTATATATCTATATATCTATATCTATATATATATATATATATATATATATATATATATATATATATATATATATATATATATATATATATCCATATGAGCAGTTACTCCTTCCGGGAACCTGGAAACCCGAGAGTGGTGGCACGCGAGCCGGCGGAGTTTCCGGCGAAAGTAAAGCGTAAAAGTTCAAATAAAGCGTGCTCTCAGTGACACCAACGTTGAAAGTAAAAAAAGATTTATTCTCTCATAAATCATGATGCGCTTCGGCCATCAGGCGGCCTTGGTCACATAAGTGAAAGCAATTACATGGAATACATTTATACATATTAAGGTAAACGTTGCAAAAGGACCGCATCTCGCTATGCCTCATAGAAAATTCATAGTTCATATTCAGAATCGACACATATGCGGATTCTGAAATAAATGCATTCCCCAAGTGGGGAAATCTATAACTGAAGACATGGTGTCCATGCAGTGAGATGTCAGAAATGTACTGTCTCAGTCCAAAGCCATGCAAAGTATCCCCCCTAGTGGTCACATAGATGTATCCCTTAAAAATTGCTATATGAAGAAAACAAAACAAAAGTGCTTAAAAAAGACAAAAAAAATATGTGGACAGTTCTTATCTGGGGTAGATGAGATCAAAGCCAAGGAGTGATCCAATGTGAAGAAAAGGGTAGGGAGACCAAAAGCTGAGAATCGGGTCTGATGGTCCCTTCTTATCCTCCTGTCGGAAGAATAGAGAATAATTCACACAGTTTTGATATTTGCAAATACACATCAATGCAAAGCAACATAGTGATATAAAACTCCATAACACATTTTATACCCAGTTTGCAAGAGTCACTAAGATAGTATATAAAGGTATGTACAAATGGTATGTAACTGTGGTAAATTGGAGCATAACAGAATACCATGTCAGAAAAAACCTCATTCATTGTACAGGTGAGTTGCCATCTCTTCGTCCATGTTATGCCCCCCGGATGACGGATGCCCAGGTCAATTATGTGTTTTGACTCCCTTTTCCTTAATGTAAGTTCTCTGTTGCCTCCACGAGGATTGGTGAGAACCTGTTCTAAATGAAGTATTTGAGTTTGGAGCTGTCTGAATAGTGAAAGGCTTCGAAGTGTCTTGCGACGGGGTACTGTTGGTCTTTGTTTCTTATGACATGCATGTGTTCCAAGACACGTTTCTTGGCCATGTGCTTGGTACTCCCTACGTACCACAGCTTGCACGGACACTCAAGTACCCATACCACATGAGTGGAACAACATGTGAGAAATTGATTGATGTGAATATTAATCCCTTTGATTTTGTTGGGGTATTTTTTTCTCATTGTGCTGTTACAACAAGCCTTACAGTGACTGCAGGGAAAAATTGTTGGGACTGGCATATGTGGTGATGTCACCTTTGACAAGGGTGTCGCGAAAATTGCGTCTCTTGCGATACGTAATGCATGGTCTTTCTGTGATGGAATTCCCAATGACAGGGTCTTTGGTTAAGATATCCCAATTTTTGGCTAGTATCTTTTGAACATCTTTGGCATGGTTGCTATCGGTAAGGATAACCCTGGTTGTGTCATGGTCATCCTGTGATGTGGTAATGGTGGTAGATTTAACTTCCAGGTTCTAGACACCGAGAGGACTTTCTCCACCGCTCTGCGGAGAACCCATTTCGGGTATCCTCTTTCGGCAAATCTGATCAACATGACATTCTGTTCTTGTGTGAAGGCCTCCTCGGTGCTGCAATTGCGTTTAGGGGATACTCCATTTTAAGTTATCAGGGTGGCTGCTTAACGCATGGAGTAAACTGTTGCCAGCAGTGGCCTTCCTGAAAAGTCTAGTCTGTATTTGGTTATTGATAATTTCTACCCTGACACCTAAGAATTCCACTGAAGTTGTACTCATGTTGCCAGTTAGTTCAACATTAGTGTCACTGAGAGCACGCTTTATTTAAACTTTTACGCTTTAAAAGTTATATATGTTATATATATACATATATACACACACACACACACGCACACACACACACACACACACATATATATATATGTTATATATTACCTACTGGCGGTCGCCAGTAGGTAGTTATAGTTACAACCTAGTTTCGAAAGGAAAAGCATTTTTTGATTTTCTAATAACTTTGGTGTCGTATGACGAATCTTTGCGAAATTCTCCCAAAAAAAGTCTATCCAGGTCAGCTCCTGTCCTGAAAGTTTGGGGGTGATTCGTCAAGAGGGGGTTGAAAAAAAAGGGGGGTCCCAAAACGCGTTTTCCCCATGTTAATTTCCATAGGAAATTTTGCGACGAGCTACAGCCCAAACTGCTGAACGGAATTACCCCAAATTTGGCAGAAAGGTAGAGCTTGGTTCAGAAAGCGACCTTTTTTTTTTAAATGGTGTAAATCCGTTCAGTAGTTTTTGAGAAATTCAAAAAATAAGAGTAAAAAAATCAATTTCCCATAGGAAATTTTGTGCAAGGCTACAGCTGAAACTACTGAACGGAATTACCCCAAATTTGGCACAAAGGTAGTGCATGAGTCAGAAAGCTACCTTTTTTTAAATGGTGTAAATCCGTTCAGTAGTTGCTGAGAAATTAGAAAAATAAAAGTTTCAATATCTGGGCGGAGCCTAAGTCTCGTGCACGAGCTTCACTGTGATTGGCTGCCAACAATGCAAACCAGTAAGTGTTGGCAGCCATCTTGTGGCTCGGTAGAAGCGAGTCGCTAGAAAACAGAGAAACAAAGGTAGAAAACAAGAGAAGGGGGCAGGGTAGAAACACCCTGACCCCCTAGGCCTGCTCAGGGAGTCCCAGAAGGACCCCCAGGGCCCCAAAAAACATTAAAAAAAAAAAAATTGGCGCAATTCGTGCTGTGGTTGCGGGTTCCCGTGTTTTATTTTAAGGAGACCCCGGGGTGGGCTAGGTCCCGGGGCATTTCTTAAAAAATAATAGCGGGGGCTCACTGGGGCTGCGGGGGCCCGCTGGGGTCCCCGCAGTCTCGGGGGTTCACTCATGTTGGGAGGGGGGTTGCGCGGCCCCCCTCCTGGAGCCTCCATCTGCTTATAATTTTGACGTCGTTTGACGATTCTTTACGAAATTTTCCAAAAAGTTTCTCTTTTTTTATCAGCTCCTATCTTGAAAGTTTAGGGGTAATTGGTCAAGGGGGGGGGCTGAGAAAAAAGGGGGGTGTCAAAACGTGTTTTCTCAATGCATTTTCCATAGGAAACTTTAGACACGGCTACAGGTCAAACAGTTGAACGGAATTACGCCACATTTGGCAGGGAGAAAGGTCGGTCCAGAAAGCGCGGTTTTGTAGAAATGGTGTAAATCCGTTCAGTAGTTTTTGAGATGTCAAAGGAAAAAAATATATATATATCTGATCGGTGCTTAACTCCCGAGCATGAGCTTGCCTCTGATTGGCTGCTAACACTTCAAAGCAGGAAGTGTCTTCTGATTGGCTGCTAACACTTCAAACCAGGAACTGTTAACAGCCATCTTGTGCCTTGCATCGAGTGAACATATAAAAGAAAGGTTCCGGGGGCAATTTAATATAGTGGAGCTCTGTGTAATGATGATTTGGACGCAGTGAAGGTTTAAGATTTATTAACAATAAAGGAGAAACAGGTGAGCACCAGGCAGCATGACTTCCACTCCAGGACACCAGTAGGAAGATAACCCTTTCACGCTCCCTGTGCCCAACATCACCACTTCGCAGCTATGCCTTTAGAAGCCAGTCCATCGGCTCACAGCTGTCTGCCTTTGTGATCTAGTATGCTGCTGTGCCTCTACCTCTGTGAGCTACTACGCTGCTGTTCCTTTGGGAGCAGACGGCTCGTAGTTCTACCTCTGTGAGTCGAGTGGACAGGCCGCAGTTGTCCCTCTGCGAGCCTGGGTACGAACTGTTCATAAGTCACACTATATGAGCATTGAAAAGCTATTTTGTTATTTAGTCCGTCAGCTGGCCTCTGTCCAAGGCATTTCTGAAAACATACTGGAGCTCTTTCTGTGAGAGATACCCCTTTCACGCTGCGTCTCCCCACATTAGCAGGTAACGCATTCTCTTCCCACATCACCAGCATACCCCCAACAACCTTCTTGGGCCCGGAAGTGTCCCTCTACGAACTATTAATAAAAAGATGCTTGTGAGGTTGGAGAAATAATAATCTTAGTCATGTATAGATTTACATATAAAACATTTTATTAAAACAAAACAACAACAAATAAAACTATATACAGCCGTGGCGTGTCATCGCTGGTCCATTTATGATTCACAGCCTGCAAGACAAAAAGAAAGATAAGATGGTGCGTCTTGCGTCCAGCAAAGGAGATAGACCGAGAGAGAAAGAGTGAGTGAGAGGAAGAGGGAGAGAGGAAGAGAGAAAGAGTGAGAGAGAGAGGAAGACAGAGAAAGAGTGAGAGAGAGAGAGGAAGACAGAGATAGAGTAAGATAGAGAAAGAGAAATAGTAAGATACAAGGAAGAGAGAAAGAGAAACAGTGTGAGAGAGAGGAAGAGTGAGAGAGAGGAAGAGAGAGAAAGAGTGAGAGAGAGGAAGAGAGGAAGAGAGGAAGAGAGAAAGAGTGAGATACGAGGAAGAGAGAAAGAGCGAATCAGTGTGAGAGAGAGGAAGAGAGAGAGAAAGAGTGAGAGAAAGGAAGAGAGAGAGAGAAAGAGTGAAAGAGGAAGAGAGAAAGAGTGAGAGAGAGGAAGCCAGACAAAGAGAGAAAGAGTGAGACAGAGAGGAAGACAATAAGAGAAACTGTGAGAGAGAGGAAGAGAGAGAGATAAAGAGAGAAACAGTGTGAGAGAGAGGTAGAGAGAGAGATTAAGAGAGAGAGGGGAAGAGAGATAGAGAAAGTGAGAGAGGGAGAGAGAGAAAGAGTGAGAGAGAAGAAGAGAGAAAGAAAGAATGAGAGAGAGAGAGAGAGAGGAAGAGACAGAGAAAGAGAGAAAATGAGAGAGAGAGAGAGAGAGAGAGAGAAAGGAAGAGATGGAGAGGGAGTGTTGACACAGGAGAAAATCTTCGCAGCTCACCTTTGTGCCACCGGTGTGTCTCCAACCACGTGCCGGGACATAGTGCACCGTCAAGTTTAGTGATTTGAAAGATAGTATAGATTTAGTTATTGCAGAGTACCTACAATTACACACGCGTAATTCTCTGTTTCAAGGAAGAGAGAAAAAGAGAAACAGTGTGAGAGAGACGAAGAGAGAGAGAGAAAGAGTGAGAGTGAGGAAGAGAGAGAGAGAAAGTGAGAGAGGAAGAGAGAAAGAGTGAGAGAAAGGAAGACAGACACAGAGAGAAAGAGTGAGAGAGAGACGAGGATAAAGAGTGAGAGAAAAAGAGAAAGAGTAAGATACAAGGAAGATAGAAAGAGAGAAACAGTGTGAGAGAGAGGAAGAGAGAGAGATAAAGAGTGAGAGAGAGGGAGAGAGAGATAAAGAGTGAGTGAAAGGAAGAGAGAATGAAAGAATGAGAGAGAAAGTAAGAGACAGAGAACGAGAGAAAGGAAAAGATGGAGAGGGAGTGTTGACACTGGATAAAATCTTCGCAGCTCACCTTTGTGCCACCGGTGTGTCCCACATGCCGGGAGATAGTGCAGCCCTCAAGTTTAGTGATCTGAAAGATAGTATAGAATTAGTACTTGCAGAGTGCATACAACTGCACACGCGTAATTCTCTGGTTCGCTAATGCGCAATGAGGCTGGTGCACCCCATCCACTCCCACTGCTCGGAGGTGTCTGTGCGCTCTTGTGCACCCAGACTGCTGCACACTATCCACTCCCACCACCCAGAGGTGACTGCCCGCTGCTGCGGAAAGAAGTCTCTCTGCTCACCTTCCGCCACCGGCGTGTGTGTAAGAGGGTCTACCATGTGCCGAAGCAACGTTGTCATGCATTCAGGATGGCCACACATCATCGCAGATTTTTCGCGTGTTCAGCTTTGGTGGTGTTGGGGGAGTGAACGTCGATTTGTGATTTACAGCCTGTTAGATAAAAAGCAAGATAAGATTGTGCGTCATTTGTCCATCAAAGGAGAGAGGAAGAGAGAGAGAAAGAAAGAAAGAAAGAAAGAGTGAGCAGAAGACAGAGAGAAAGAGAGAAACAGTGAGTGTGAGAGAAAGAGAGAGAGAAAAAGAAAGAAAGTGAGAAGAAGACAGAGAGAAGGAGTGAGGAAGACAAAGAGAGAGAGAGAAACAGTGAGAGAGAAGAAGAGTGAGAGAAAGAGTGTGCGAAAGAGGAACAGAGAAAGAGGAAGAGTGAGAGAGAGAGAAACAGAGAGAGAGGAAGAGAGAGAGAAAGAGACAGACAGTGTAAGAGGAAGAGGGAGATAGAAAGAGTGTGAGGGAGAGAAAGGAAGAGATGGGAGAGGGACACTGAGTGCCCACACTGTGTACAAAACCGTCACAGCTTACCTTTACGCCACCGCTCTGTCTCCAACCACGTGCCGTGACCTAGTGGAACTCTCAAGCTCCCACAACTGAAAGATAGTACAGAATTAGTAATGGCAGAGCAGGGTTGGATTAGGATTCAAAATCGGCCCGGGCATGCAAAAAAAAGTGGCCCACATTTGAATATTGCCTTTTCTCAAAACACTGCTTCCGTGAAATTGTATTTAAAGAAGGGGGGGTGGGGGTAGATACAAAAAAATGCACGGATTTGTTTACACTGGTGACTTAAAAACAAGTGAGGCCACTTCTGCTCAGGCCCCCTGCCCTGCTAGGTATGCATACATTAATGGGCGGCCCTGCGGCAGAAAGAAAGTGACACCTCTGCCTGTTGCTAAACGTGAGGTATGACGCCTATCTGCCTCCAGAAAGGCCAATCAGAGACCCACTGGGCCGCTGGCTGTATCCAAACAACAGCGACACCGCCCAAAGCTGCTCCCAGACTGCTCCAAAAAGCAGCCCACAGTTGGACCTCGGCACTGGCTCCTCGGGCATTGCACCAGTGCCCGCGTTACCAATCAGACGCTGTGTCAGATATATACGAGTGCATACGCCTAAATCGCTCTGCCGTCTTTCTGCATTCAGGCTGCTGTACCCCATCCACTCCCGCGGCCCAGAGGTATCTGCCCGACGCTGCGCACCAAGGACTCACTGCTCACCCTTTCGCGGTCACGGCACCCTCCAAATCATGCAGCTCCGTTCTGCAAGCTAATAGGTCTCACATTTGTTACTGAGTCTTGATATCGCCATGGCAGAGGACATACAAGTGCACCTATCATCATCGCAGGTTATACACCCGCTCAGTGCTTGCGGTGCTACTAACTCAGTGAGAAGTGAGGCCACGCACGTGACGGTATACCCTCGCTGTTGGGCTCAGGCCTACACTGCGGTGCAGCAGAGCACACAAAACATCAAGTGTCTGGACCACCGGGACGGGCCATCACCGTGGCGGTGTGACTGTGTCAGCCACAGTGCATGCGTTGCGAGCAACTCTAAAATGACGTAGAGCATGTGCGCCCGGTCTTTTTTATTAGTAGGGTCACATGTCCTGTGACGCCTGTGCTGGATGGGTGTGGTGTGGGTGTATACCAGCCGTGAGGGAGTGGCTGTGGCGGGTGTCCGTGTTGGAGTGCTACTGTCACCCGGGTTGCAAAAGCCAAAGTGTCACTCTGTGAGCCAAGTCCAACAATATGGCCAACATGGAAGGTACGGGGAATTACTGACCCTATATTCATACATAGTTCAACACAAGAAAGATGGTGGACATAAGACATCTGTGTGGATATGAATCTTTATTGCACATTCAGTGGAGTGTTGCAGCTGTAGCAATACAAGGCCATGGAAAGTTGAAGTTTCCGTTTTTGGCACATGGAGGGCAGCCAATTAGAGACAAGTTCGTTGTCAGAGTTAGGCTGCGCCAACATATGTACTTATACAATCACTGCGACGATCCTCACACACTTATAAATTCACTATAGTACTCTAATGATGCAGTCTCTACGTACGTACTTGTACAATGACCGAGACAAAGTTAGATAACTAAAGTTTTCCCCCCACTGTCAAAGGTAAGATGGTTGCATACGCTGTTCAGAGCACTATGTAATGTGGTAGGGCCTAGGGGCAGCATGTTGCATACATAATGAACACACGGACACAGATAGATAGTGGAACTGGGTACGGGCATGTGCGCTCGACTCCTTTTTATTACCAGGGTCACATGTCCAGTGACGTCTCTGGTGGATGCGTGTGATTTGATGGTAAGCCAACCCTCCGGGAATGGTTGGTGCTGGCAACAAGTACAACAGTAATCATTGGATTAGACACAGAGATTCAATCATAAAGGGTCAATGATTTGTGCTGCACTAGGGTACCGGTACCAGATATGAAATCATACAGAAAAGATTCTATCGTAAAGGGTTCATGACTTGTGATACACTGAGGTAGGACAGCAGATGTGAAATTATACACAAAATATTGTATCAGAAAGGGTGCATGAGTTGTTCTGCACTGAGATAGGGGCATTAGAAGCATTTAGCGCCTGCCAGCCAGCGATGATGCGTGGTGCGGGCGAGCCAAAGAATCGCAACTCGATGTGAATTGTGAGCCCTGCTATCCCTAGTGTACATCGAAGTCAGTAGTCAGCACAGACATAGAGGAATGTTTTTAGTCACTTCCTCTTGACAAAGTCCAAGGACATAGAGTACAATTCTCTCTAATAAATAAATCATGTTTCAATTTAAATTGTGAGCTCTGCTGACCTCAGTGTAGGAGTATGGAACAAAAGATAAAACATTTATGGAATACACTGAGGAAATCTTGGTTGTTCTGAGTACAGTTGTAAAGTAGGAAGAGCTGTGGAAAACAACGAGCTTCCAAATTTGTTTCCCACACACTCATGGGAGTTCGTTTTGTTTTTTTCATCTGGAACAATTCAATAGTATGTCCTATCAGTTCTTTTGAATGTAGAGGATGTATAATATAATGTTCATAAATTTCTTCTCTTGAATTGTCCACTTGAAATATGTGTTTCATCTTCTAATATCATTTCTTCTCCTTCAACATTTACAAATTATAGTAAATATTGTTTTGCACCAGATATATTGTAGCCTTTTGGACTTTCGTGACATGTACCATATTTTCCGACTCTGTGGGTACACCATTAACAAGAATGACTACAGGTTCAGTATTGTCTCTTCCTACACTAACAGTTTCAACATTTTTCTTAAAATCTAAAGGTAAATACACAACTCATCCTTTTAAACCTCTTTATAGATCTGTTGAAGGCAGCTTACCTGTTTTAGGCTGCATACAAATTATAGCCTGCAAAGGGAGCACAGATTGTATAAGGTTGGCCTTATATGTATTTAAATCTGTAAGTTTCGGAGGTATAGCAACTAATTCTAAGTCATTATGGACAGCTCTAGCTGGCATTTTGTTTTCTTCTAATTTATTGTAACAATATTTACAAATACATTGTGCAGTACCTAACTCAAAACGACCTTCCACAAACAGATAAGCAGCAAATTCTTTCAATTTGTTTACTATCTCTAGCAATTTCAGCTGCAATAGTTTTTTGTTGATTAATCTCTTCATTCAACATTTGGAGATAATTTGGAAAAATTGTACATTCAATGCTATCTTTACATGCATTGAAAGAATCTTCACAAATCTCCAAGTAATTCCATTTCAGTCTGCCAAGGTTTGAAGAGTTGCAGAAGAGCTAAATAGAAAAACTCTCTCTTATCTGGAGTATCGCAACTTAATTTCTTGTGATTAATCAAATTTCCTTTGGCATACTTTACCAAACATCCACCAGATCCAACTACAGCATATTTTCTTTAATTTATTTTTTCTGTAACATTTTTTTAAAAACCATAATGTTGCAGTATTTCATATAGACATATGTTTTCCAGGTATGGACTTCTATTTGGATAGCATGCGAAGAACAGCAATTGAGTTATCTGCAACATATTGTATGTCTATATTTGCATTCCACATCTTGAAAATCACCGGATTGTAATCATTAATGTACTTCGATTCTTCTGTTCTTTTTATATTATAAGTATTTTTGGGTGATTTTCGAGTGATAGTATGCCACACTGCTGACATAAAACTGTTCACTCATCCTTGCGATGACTTCTGGTGCACTGAGTTAGTAGTACCTTTGGCGCTCAGCGTGTACGTACCCTGCGATGATGCGTGATCTGGGAGTGCCGCGCTCGGACCAATGTCTTTTGTCTATTGAATTCTGCCTCAATAAGGCCACGTGCCGGTGACTTATGGTGCACTGAGTCAGTAGTATCTTTGGCGCTCAGCGTGTACGTACCCTGCGATGATGCGTTTGTCCGGGAGGGCCGCACTCGGACCAATGTCTTTTGTCTATTGAATTCTGCCTCAATAAGGCCACGTGGCGATGACTTACGGTGGACTGAGTTAGTAGTACCTTTGGTACTCAGCATGTACGTACCCTGGGATGATGCGTGGTCCGGTGGGGCCGCACTCTGAGCAATGTCTTTTGTCTATTGAATTCTGCCTCAGTAAGGCCACGTGGCGATGACTTATGGTGCACTGAGTTAGTAGTACCTTTGGCACTGAGCGTGTATGTACCCTGCGATGATGCGTGGTCCTTGGGGGCTGCACTCGGAGCAATGTCTTTTGTCTATTGAATTCTGCCTCAATAAGGCCACATGGCGATGACTTGTGGTGCACTGAGTTAGTGGCACCTGAAGCACTCAGCGTGTGCGCACCTTGCTATGATGCGTGGTCCGAGAGGGCCGCACTGGGAACAATGTATCTTGCGTACTGGAATGTGTCATCTGCAATCACCACTCCATCTAAATTTTGATGCCTGCTGTCCACAGTGTAGATCGAAGGTAGAAGTCTGTACAGACATAAGTCTGCGGTGCTGTGCTGCTGGGTCCGCAGGGGGCCTGTGTCAAGGAGACCCGTGGTCATGGCGGCAGCCACGTGGCAGGGTGAGGCCCGCCACTCTGGCAGACTCGTTGGTCTTCACAGTTCACAAGTGAACCACGCCCAGAGCCCCGACTTATTTATTCATACTCCTATGCTGGAGTGGCGTTTGTTGGACCAGCCCACTGCGCTTCCACTTCCAGGGGAGGACAACACAGCTACATGTCCGAGATCTTCCCCACTGCCTGAGGTAACATGGTTGTGTCTATTGTGCCCAACACTACTAACACCAGCAGTATATGTACAGATGGAGAGGTTTATGATCTGTATAGTGAGGTCTGTCCAGCACATCACCGCTACACTTGGTATTGTGTGCATTATTATTATTGATGGATGAGTTGCGTCCTTCACACATATTTGCTTGCCATATTTGCCAGCATTCAAGTATTTTGTGGCTGAGGGAACATGCTGTTTTTGGAAGGTCTGCTGTCCTGTTCTGCGCTGCCTTGGTGGTAGTTGGGAGGGGGGTAGTTGGGGGGACGTCCTGAGGCTGGTGGCAGTGAGCGTTGTGGCCTTCATGGGTGTTTGAGCTGCGTGATCAGTACCTCTATGACATATGTTGCACTTCAGATGTGATTCTGGGGTGGGATCCCTTTCACATTGAAGATAGTCGTCCTGGTTTACACCAGTAAAATGCAGATGTTAGATACCTACTGCAAATGTGGCTTATTCCCTGTTTTTGGATTGCACCCCAGATTTGGCTGCTCGTTGAAAATATCTGGAACTGGTGCTTTTGTGTTAATTTTTGCACGGGGACGTCTACTCTGTATATTATTACAGTTAGTTGTTCTCATTTGTGACGATTTGTTTTTGTGGAAGCTATTGCTGGAAAACTGGGGATATTGGCTGTTTTCACTAGGTTGACAATGAAGTGATAATTTAAAATCACTGAAAAAACTATAGTTTTAAAAAAGAAAATAATTAGAAATTAGCATTTAAAAAACCTTTGAAATTCACGGAAAAAAACAGGTTTCAGGGACGTTATAGTTACAAATTAGCATTTAAAAAACCTTTGAAATTCACTGAAAAAACCATAGGTTTCAGGGACGTTATAGTTAGTTGGACATTTCACTCATACAAAACCATAAAAATTCCGCCGTTATAGTTAGTTGAGCTAACTATAACTCGCGCCCCTGCAATGCACTGTTGATGACGTCACATTCATGACATGGTCAGTGACATCACTGATGACATCACTGATGATATCTCAAATGACATCACTGATGACATCACTGATGACATCATCCACGTAACAATCTGATGTACCTCCTCACACCCTAATATAACCTTAGATACACCCCCTGTGATATACAGACTACCATTTTCAAAACCATCGACACACCAATACCAGTTACTACAAACACACTCACTAATTCCTAGGTCTACAGACACATGCACTCATTCATCCATACAACCATTCATACATGTAGTCACTGATCAATACAACACTATCATATGCACTCATACACCTGTACAGACACTCACACACCACCACTCATCCTAGTCAGTCATGCACTTATCCTAGTCAGTCATGCAAAGAATCAATCACAGTTCCATTTACTCACCTACACAGTTATACACACACCACCTCATTTATTCATAAAGATACTGCTACAACCCCCACTCACCTGAATACCAGGTACCGCAGGAACGAAGAGAGCCCACCCTCTCACCTCTGGACCAATCCTCCACACAGATACCAACAGTATGAGCGATTGATCCCCAGGGGAAAGGGAAGTAATATATGACACCCTTAGTGTGCTGGGGAGTGAAGGGGAGGTTCTAGACGTGATGTCAAGTCGTAGCGTGAATGAGCTGAAGGGATATACAGACAGCGTCTGTAGGATAGCCGCTGAGAAGGTAGGAGTAATCTGGGGCTGCAAGACAGAAGCGAAAGAAAGCTCATATAAGTGGGAACAAACAAGGGGGAGGAGGAACATACACTCTAGACAATATTGTTGTCCAGCAAAGTTATAGCCTGAAAACACTCACCATGGTGTTACAGCCTGATAGAGTGGAAGTGCAATCCAGATGCATAAAGACGAGTTGGTTCTGAAGGCCTAGTTGTTCTCCCTGATATGGAGTAGAATGGAAGATTGGGCAAGGAAAGGGGTCTCCATATAGTGGCGTGCAATAGATTCTTGTACCGTGGTGGAAGCAAAGATGAAGGGAAGCGAGAGGTCCCTCCCATTGGGGGCGGTGCTGCCGGCTCCTGCCGTGCGCCTCAAAACAAAAACAAAAAGGTCAAACGATTGCACTCGCGATCGGTGTCCCGCACAGTTCTTACGGCTCCTGCCGCTTCAAGAAAATGACTTGCGGCTCCGGCTGCGCTGAAAAGGGTGTAGCGGCTCCTGCCGCTGCGGGGCTCTGAACCGCGGCTTCTGCCGCATTTTGCAATTATTAACGGCTCTTGCTGCTGCGGGGCTCTGAACCGCGGCTTCTGCCGCGTGTTGAAATGTTTAGCGTCTCCTGCCACTGTGGGGCTCTGAATCGCAGCTTCTGCCATGTTTTCCAATGTTCAGCAGCTCCTGCCGCTACGGGGATCAGAACCGCGGTTACAGCAGCGTTGAGCAATGTACAGTGGCTCCTGCCGCTACGATGATCAGAATCGCAGCAACGGCCGCGTTGAGCAATGTTCAGCGGCTGCTGCCGCTACGCACGAAGGTGGGAGGTAGGAAGGTGATAGAGCCACGCTCCAGCGTCCTCCCGGGGCTGATTCATAAACGTTGAAAGCTAAGCACCCTTGTCAGACATGGGAGGCTTTCAAATAGCCACCTCCCCATACCACCTGACGGGCCACCATCAATGACAGGGGAAGGGAAGACAAGTGGACAAAAGATAGAAAGTGGAAACAGAAACAGGGTTAGAGAGAGGGAAGTGGTAACATATACTAACGCATATTTACTCTCTTATTTAATCACTAATACAAGTATACACTCATCCATATAGCCACTCCCACAATCACTGACTCTCACATATAGTCATTTATATACTCCAACTCTCACATACACTGCCTTTTACTTTTGTACTTACTTGGACATCTACCACTGAGACATCCAGTCACTCACCAACACATCCATGCACACACTCACTCACCCATAGAACTGTTTCCACATGCACTCTTAAAGTCATACACCCAGTCAATCAACCACTCACACATCTATGCACAGAGTCACACACCCCCACCCAACCACACACACAATCAGTCTCCCATACAATAACTCAGGCAACTAATCAATAACCCAAATAGACACCCGTGGAGCTACTGACCAACTGATGCAGCAGGTTATACAACAACAGACAGACTGCTACAGACATTCACACAGTTTAGTCACTAACCCATGTATTCAGTAAGACACATTTAATCACTCACTTAAACAGTGAGTCACACACCTAATAAATCCTCCATCCAGACACTTATGCATCCACTCATTCCTCAATACAGCTTGGTATTTATATCATACATATTTAAAAGTTAAAGAAAAACACATTCACTGGATGATGTCATCAGTGATGTCATTTGAGATGTCATCAGTGATGTCATCAGTGATGTCACTGACCATGTCATGAATGATGTAATATGTGACGTTATCAGCAGTGCATTGCGGGGGCGCGAGTTATAGTTAGCTCAACAAACTAGAACGGCAGGAATTTCTATGGTTTTGTATGAGTGAAATGTCCAACTTACTATAACGTCCCTGAAACCTATGGTTTTTTCAGTGAATTTCAAAGGTTTTTTAAATGCTTATTTGTAACTATAACGTCCCTGAAACCTATGTTTTTTCAGTGAATATATATATATATATATATATATATATATATATATATATATATATATATATATATATATATATATATATATATATACACACACACACTTTTAGTTAGTTGAAAATTCAGCAGTCATAGTAATCTAAACTGACTCACTGCCTTGAATTATATTAGATGTAATGAAGACCCAAACAAAGAAGAAAAGGGAGTGAGGAGTGTGTGAGGGAGAGGGGGAGAGGAGAGAGCGACAGAGGCATGCCTACAAGTGGTTAGATCTGGACTGGATTCCTTAGTCACAGCATCTCAAGTCCAGATTCGGGGTGACTAAGCAGAAAAGGAGGATTTCCTACAAACTACCTGTAAAAATTGGAAAATCCTAAAATTATTTGGATGTCTTTGCAAATTCTAGCCACAGGTCATCACATGTAGCCCTTACCTTTCCTATGTCCATATGTATTCTTTCTTGAGAAATTTAAAGACCACTTCTGGCACTCCAAACAGACATTTTCCTAGTTTGGCAAAGAGTGAATGCTCTGTTAAGAATTTTAGCCTTCTTTGACTTTCCTGTGATATGCTTCCAAAGTTTCAGAAAATATAAAAATATAGTAAAGGTACATAATTATGTTGTGTCCAACAGATCTCTGAAGTTGTCATTTACAAAAGTTGGAAGCTGCTGGCACGCTGGATAACCCAGAGAGCATCACTAAATATTCAAAGTGTCTATATTCAGTGTTGAATGTAGTCTTTTATACCTTCCCCAAACTTCAAAAAGATTTTCACTGACGATCCAAGAAGGCAGATATTAATGGTAAAGGCAATCTGTTTTGAATTGTGTGGCATTACGTTCTCTGTAGTTTATGCAGGGTCAGAACTCGGTCCTTGTCTTGGGAGATAAAGAAATTGGTGCCACTCGCACAACTTTTTCCTCTCTGCCTAAAACAGAATCAATTCCTGGTCATAGGTGATTTTAATCTCCATTATGAAATCGCTTCTAATCCAGGTGTTAAACACCTGGAAAACGATATGGCCATAATGCAACTAACTCAGAGGATATCAGATCCAACACATGTGGCTGGACACACACTGGACCTAATGTTCTCAAATATAACAACTATCAATATTCGCAAAATTAAACCACTTACATGACAGATCACTCCTTAATCTCCTTTTCCCTAGCCATTCCAACTAAGCCATTTAAGGCGGAAACCACACGTCAATTAGGGATAAGATCTTGGAACCTAATTACTCAGGAAACCTTTCCTATGTACTTCACTCACCTAGACCAGGACACATTTCACTCTCACTGTGCAAGTACCTCAGCCACTCTACTACAACAAGACATAGAGAAGTCAATTGACAAATGTGCCCCAAATAAAAAAAAAACAACTACCAACTCGAGATCCGAAAAATGGTACACTCCTGAACTAAAAATAAACAAACGAAAATGTTGCACTCTAGAGCATAAATGGAGACTGTCAAAGGACAATGCAGACAGACAGAACTACCTAGCTGAACTGAAAATCTACCAAACGCTCTAAAAAATGCCAAAACAAAGTACTATACAAGAAGAATAGAAGATAATGGCAGCTCGTCCAAGGAACTCTATAAAGTGGTTCGTGAACTGTGTAAACCCACCAGCCTATCACAAACCATGGCTCCTACAGTAGAGAACTGTGAATTAATAAATAATTTCTTCACTGACAAAGTGATTAAAATTTACGCATCCTTCGATAATCCTCCCGAAGATGATAATGTTGATGGGGAAAATCTGGTTCCTCACCCCTCTCCACAAACTCGCCTAGACACTCTGACTCCTTTTTCAGAGGAGGAAGTGACTAAAGCCATGATTGAGGTCAAGGTGGGATCCCCACTCGACCTTTGCCCGCATTTTATTTTCTACAAACTAGCACCAATTTTATCATCCCATGTCACAAAAATATTCAACCAATCTCTGGAACAAGTGTCATTCCCAGACATTTGGAAGAAAACCGTAGTATTTCCACTTTTAAAAAAAGCAGGACTTGAAATATATGACCCAGCTAACTATCGCCCCATCTCCCAACTACCCTATGTATCCAAAGTTATGGAGCGCTTAGTTAATAAGCAACTCACCACCTTCCTTGAATCTAACAACCTATTTGACCCATCATAGACGGGCTTTAGAACCAATCACAGCACAGAAGCAACTCTACTAGCTGTGTCCAATAACATCAGAACACTAGTAAACCAGGGCAGAGCCATAGCATTGATCTTGTTTGATCACTCTGCAGCTTTCGATACCGTTTCCCATACTAAATTACTCCAAATCTTGCACAATAAAGGGATCTGTTCCAAAGCCCTATTATGGTTCGCCTCTATTCTGAAAGATTGAACCCAAACAATTCAAATGGGATCCTGTTTCTCCTCTGCAAAGAGCATTAAGTGCGGTGTCCTGCAGGGAGCTACCTTAAGACCCACTCTTTTTAATGCCTACGTTTCATCTCTGGTGGATATCTGTAGGAAAAGGTTGATTTGAGATTTGCTCCTACGCCGATGATACACAATTTGTGATTCCCTTGATAGACAGGCTGACCAACACTGAAACAAAAATCAATCTAACTAACTGTCTCAACGAACTCGCAGATTGGATGTCCCAACACTGTCTAAAACAAAACGCCGGAAAGTCGGAAATTCTTCTCTTCGGTGGTGCCCAGGATATCTGGGACAGTAGCTGGTGGCCCCAGGCACTGCCCTAGAACCCAAGCGAGCGGCAAAAAATCTGGGCATCATCTTCGATGATACCCTATCTATGTTGGACCAAGCACGCACATTGTGCGGCAAAACCTACGCCACACTGAAACTTTTTAGGCAACTCTTTCCCTGGATTCCACGAAACTGCAGACAAACGGTCACCCAGGCTCTGCTCATGAGCAGACTTGATTATGGCAACGCCCTTCATGTAGGCATGGCTGACTATCTTTTTGCCAGACTCCAGGTAGTTCAGAATGCTGCCGCCAAACTAATATGTAATAAAAAAAATACAGTTCAGCATCCCTTTGCCTGAAGGAATTACACTGGCTCCCAGTCCGCCAGAGAGCCAGCTTCAAGCTCCTCTGTTTTGCGCATAAATCCCTCCATGAACAGGGGCCACAAATTCTACATGATAAATTACAATTCCACATCCCTTTGCGTAACTTGAGATCACGCCATCTAGCGCACTTCCAAGGCCAGAATGGGCGACCGGTCCTTTTCCAAATCAGCTGCGGTCCTCTGGAACAACCTACCCCTTGATCTTTGCTTGACAGAAGATTACCTACTGTTTAGGAAAAAATGTAAAACTTTCTTGTTCCCTAGAGACTGACCCTACCATTGATCAATTACATGATCTAATCCGTCGTAGCGCAGTGATGTCCCCCAGGATGATTGATGCGCTTTACAAATACTGTAAAATACAAAATACAAATACAAATGCAAATAGCAGATTAACCCCTTCTGTTGTTTTTCTGTAATGTACTCTTTGAGAATCGTATCTTACTTCCCCATTAACAGTGGCGGCTGGCAGGGAACAGGGGTTGTGGGGCGGGGGGAGTGGGTGGGTAAAAACAAAATGATTAGAAAAAAGCACTTACCTTGTGAGGGCGACTGTCTCTCCTCCATCGTTCTTCTTCCTGGCGCGTCCCGGAAGATGGTAGCACACAGCCTCACCGAATCCCCTAAGCCATTGGTTTGTGCGCCGTGGTTCGGCATTCAGACAGTGGCGGAGAGGCTGTGCATGTTTCCCATCAGGCTGTGCATTACATCCTGGTGGGGAACATGCAAAGCAACCTGGTGGGGAAAATGCAAAGTGTGCATGACTGTTCGGCCGGCCCACGATGGCTGGCCAAACAGTATTGTGCACTGAGAGAGTGCTACCACTCCTCTCCCTATGACACCAGCCCGCCCTGCCCTAACCCAGCCCCGCAGCTACAAAAATTAAAATGATAATAACAAAGTTGTTATCATTTTTTTTTTCTTTTTTTTTCACTGCTCGGAGTGCAATGGAGCGACGCTTCTCCACCTATGCGGAGGAGCCGCCCCATGCCCATTAATGGAAATATTTGCCTATATGCAATCTTTGCTCTGGGAGTCAAACTGTGGGACAGTCATATGAGCAATGAGGTGGCATTGGATCAGCTCCTTTTTACTGAAGACCTCATGGAAATCCTTATGCCTCTGATATCTATTTTTGCTCAATTTTTCTTGAACTGGAGAGCAGGTAAAAGGAAGAACTTTTCTAATCTTGCCCTCAGAAAAAAGTGCTGGTGGCAACTTTGTGATGAAAAGGTGATGGTTTGTTTCTGCCAGTCAGTAGAGAGATTGTGTTTTCTCAGCTAAAGAGTGCTTATTACAGTATGAAAGCAGGAGTCTTAATGAGCCCAAAATGAGTAGTTTCAAAGTGTCTTTCATGTAAGGCCATTACTAAGTAGGGAGTTTCACAACATACTTCTGCTGAAATTACGGGTTTCCAATTAATCCCTATGATAGGTTCTGGAACCTATTTACTTTGTTTAGGTGAACATTGTTTTTCATGAAATCGTAGATCTATAGCTACACAATCAATGAGACCTAAAGTAGTAACTGGGCCACTGTACTCAGAGTTTAAAATATTCTCTGCCACATTCCTTTGTGTTTGAAGCGAACCTCGAAATAGGACAAGGATTTGACTAGGGTTCACTCTGGAATTTATCACCAGACTTGGCCATTCATTTACCAAATATTGCTGCTTTTGATAATAAATGGATAGGCCTCCTTTTCTTCTGTGAAGCCTTCCTTCTGTGGTTAGTGTCTTATGGATACTTCCGAGTTGTACCGCTTCCTCCTCGGAACTGGTGTTTTCCTTGGGTGTCTGTGCAGGTACTGGAATAAACATCCTGCGGGTATTCATTGTTGTTCTTGCCTTAAGTAACAAATCACAGCAAGTGAGGAATCAGGAGGACCGCAGGGAACCGAATTGGGGAAAACGAAAAAGGTGAAGGAACCAATTAAGTCAGGTGTGAACCAATGCGAATCGCAAGGAACCATAGCAACCACTGTTTCCAGACATGGGAACTCAGTGGGAATCAACTCTAAATACCCTGTTGCCATTATTTACCTGTAAGTGTGTTTGATTATGCTGCTTCTGTAGTAGCTGAGGCTGCAACCGGGTCTGGGAAATGTAGTCTTGTGTATAACGCGTTGTAATTTCCATTATTCTGTGTGCCATCTCTTACTTGGTAACTGCAGTTTCCTTGAGTCTCCCTGCCTGGAGAAAACCCAAGCAAAGAGAACGTCGCGCCTGGAAGGTAAGTGGGATAATTTTTTATTTTTTTAACTTGTTTTTTACATTTATTTTTGTCCTCCCTGCCCTCCTTGCATACCAGCCACCACTACTAACCAAATCTCAAAGGTATATCATCTATTAGTGACAGCCTATCAAGATTTTTGAATTGAGCAGATAAGAAATATCTATGCATGAGATCTAGAAAATGTATATAAGAGTATGTACACCTGTGTTTAAGCTCTTAAAACATTTTAAGCACCACTCTATGTTACAATTATATATTCTGTCCCTGTATCCATGTACATATGAGTGAGGGTTTGTTCAATTTTCATTTCAAATGATGTTGAGCAAAATGTTGAATATGCAGGATCACAAATTTCACAAATGAATAGAAGCGACTTCATATTATTTCTCTCCAATATTATTGACATGTAACAGCAATGAAGATTTGATATTGTGCATAGATTTGAGGAGCCTCAGTGGAACCATTTTGGTAGATAGCCTGATTTTGCAAAAAGTTTAAGAAGAAGAAGCTTAGTTGAAGCTACTGAAAAAGGCATATAGAATGATTGATAGAAATAACTGTTCTCATTCACATGTTGTTCTACTGCAAATGTGTTCTTCCATTTTGGAAAGGGACTTGTTCTTTTTTGGTGGATATTTTAACAAAAAATGTAACCTAGATTTTGTCACAATGACCGTAAATATATATGCAGCTGACACCCTCCAGAATTAGCTAACGCGTGACATGATACTGATGACCCTATGCTAACAACAGCAGCAAAACTCATTTTGTCAAAATGGAAATCCCATAGGCATCTGACATACCTAGCGGGCTGGATTCAACTTTAATTGGTTGCAGTACAAACATCCAGTTGGTTCAGTTTACTTTGAACAGGAAAGCAAAATATTCAGAGGAATTGTGGTGTTCTAATGTATTACTCTGTATCTTTACTCCTTGTATTTCATGCCTCTTCTCTTTTATCATTTATGTTATGGAATGTTGGGATTTCCATGTCCTTATACTCAGTATTATGTTGTAACAGAATGTTGGGCTACAGTGGATGAGAACACCAGATTCAGTTGGTGCTGATCCTCTGGGCCCGTCAGCCCTGCATACTTTCTGCTGGAATAAATCTACTTGTTCTACTCTACATGTGGTGGATTCCATCTTTACATTTAGCGACGACCAGGGACTGGAGCTCCTTTCTTGGAAAACGCTGTGTTTGCCAAGCTTCTCTACTTTGTCAAGGTACTGCGTTTTTTTATTTTTATCCAACGGGCCCAGAGGGCATTCATCCAAAATCCTGCGCTGTTTCTATTTCATATATTTTAAGTCGTCGACCAGCGCTTGCTTATTCAGCAATTTGTTTTTTACATATCCAGTTTGAAATCCCAGCTCAGCGTTTTTACGCTCCTGTGTTGATTTTTAAACCCTCTGATTACACGCTCTTGAGCGTCCTCTCAAGCGTGTTTGACTCCGTCATGTCTTGGGTTTCCTTGGACACTGCGCCTGACACCACTATATTCTGTTGTCCCGGATACCAGACTTTACGAGGGAATTTCTCCTTGCGCTGCTCAAGGGTTTCTCTGTGTGCGTTTGTCCGTGGGATACCCCTCCGGCATGCACACATTTCAACTCTTCCCATCGTATCTTCTTTGAAGTACACAGCTGTGAGACGTTTTGACAGTGTCTACGCATTCCAGCCTGTGTTTGGGTGATCTTTTGTCAGTGTGTACAGCTGTAAGACACTGTTCAGGCTGTTCTGCTTAAACTGACATTTTGTTGTTATTGAATACAGGAATTCACGCTGCTTGCTCACTCCTGTCCTCCATAAACGTGCATAGTCGTGGGATACCGCTCCGACTTTCTACTTATTTTGAACCATTGTTTCATGGCTATTTATTACAGGAGTTCTTGCTAATTGTATTGTTTCTATGCTCTGAGTGTCTGAGTGCTGTTTCCGTGATATTTCTAAGCTCATGTGAACACTGCAACTATTGGCACTCTATCTGCATTTCCACCTCTGCATTTAATCTTTTATTCCAGGGATTTAGTGTTGTTCCAGTTTTCTTACTCCATCTTTGTATTATTATTTTTTTCTCTCTCTTACTTGATTCTTCATTGTCTTTAACATGCAAACTGTTACTCCTCCTAATTATTTCTTACAGAATCCTGGAGAACCACCATAAAAATGGCGATTGTGGTTTAGATCATTTAATGCATATCTAGGAGCTATTGATGGTATGAAGTTTAAACCAGATAGAAAACGCAGCCTTCTCTACTACTATTTAGGTGTTGAGGGGCAAAATGTTTTCAATCATTTACTTACTTATAATGGTCATGATAGTGGTGACATGGATGAATACCAATTAGCTCTCAAACAAGTTAGTACTTATTTTGAAGGTAGAGTTAATTTGGTTGTTCATAGGCACAAATTCTTTACACGGGTTCAATCTCCGAATGAATCCATTGACACCTACGTTACTGCTTTAAAAGTATTAGCCAGTTATTGTGATTTTTAAGATTTTACCTCTCAATTAATAAGAGACCAAATTGTATGTAGGTGCTATTCAAAAAGAATCCAACAGAAATCACTTTCTTGCAAGAACCCCTCTTTGGATGAAACTATCGACATCGCCAAAAGTATTGAACAATCAGAATTAGATTCAAAACAGTTGGAGTCTAATACTTGTGCTACAATAACCACTACTACTTCTAACCCCTCGCCTAAACAACATATCAGTGATGTCAAATCTAAAACAGGAAACATTATTTTTGATAAGAATAAGCCCTCTACACGTATTTCTTCTGGTTTTTATTGTTATAGATGTGGTTCACCATCTCATCTTTCCAACTTCAAAAATTGTCCTGCCATTTCCCAAGAATGTCACAATTGTAGAAAATCTGGTCATTTTAGCAAAATGTGTAGAGGGGGCAAACGCTTTCCGGTCAGAAGTGTTCAGGATGTACAATCCACTGAAATTTCTGCTGTATTAGATAAAGGAATGGAAGAATTGTCTTTATCTGTTGTGTCAGTTGAGTATTTAAATATTAATAATGTTCATTCAGATAAAAGGTTTGGGGATCCCTTTGTTCAAGTATCCATTCAGTCTCATGAAATTTCATTGCTCATAGATTCAGGAGCCAGAATTACCATCATTTCAATTGATAAGTTTAAACAATCTTGGTCCAAAATGGTTTTGTTACCTCCTGATGTAATTACCACTGCGTTTGAAGGCAGCAGGATTGATCTTGCGGGCTATTTTTGGGCTGACATTACTTTTCAAAATAAAACTATTCATGGCAAAGTTTATGTCACCCTCAAAGGCATAAATGTTTTAGAATGGTGGCACCAGGCTGAATTCGGTATGATTATAAGACCTGGTCAGAAGAATCCTGTTTCTTTAATTAATTCAGTTTCGGATTCTTCTCAATGGAAAAATAATTACTCACAAGTTTTTTTTAATAGAATTGGAAAAATAAAAGATTTTGTGCACTCCACTAAAGTCAAAGAGGGTGAATCTCCAATCAAACACAAACTAAGAAATGAGCCAAATAGTATAAGGAATGATCTCACTGTTATGCTGAACAACATGGTTGAAGATGGCATAATTCAGCGTGTAGATGCCACTCTCTGGTTATCTCCCATTGCTTTAGCCAAAAAAAGGTCTGGTGAACTTCGTCTTTGTATTGACTTAAGATCAGTCAACAAAGCTATTTGGGTGGAGAATTTTCCATTACCTCGTATAGAGGATCTTATTACTGCTGTTGGTCAGTCCAAATCGTTCTCCAAATTGGACTTGTGTTCTGCGTACCATCAGGTAGTGCTTGATGAACATTCACATCATCTTACAGCTTTCGTAACACCTGATGGTACATTTCAATTTTGCAGGATGCCATTTGGACTGGCTTCAGCTGCTTCAGAAAGTCATGACTTAATGTTCCAACACATTCCCAATGTTGCAATATTCCAGGATGATATTCTTGTACATACTGACACAGAACTTGAACATAATCAAGTGTTGGATATTGTTTTTCAAACTCTTCAGAACAATGGTGTTACATTGAGGGAAGATAAGTGCATTCTTTCGGTAAATGAAATTGAATATCTCGGTCACATGCTCACCAAGGATGGTGTTAAACCTAAACCTAGCATAGTTGAAGGCATTGTGAATGCTCCATATCCCTTAGACAAAGACCAATTGCGATCCTTTCTCGGTCTGTGTGAATTCTATTCTAAATTCATTAGGAATTTTTCCAGTTTTACTGAGTGTTTTAGGAATCTATTAAAAAAGGGATCAGAATTCATTTGGATAACTACTTGTCAAGAACAGTTTGTTTTAATTAAAGAGTGTATTTTATCTGCCCCAGCTCTTCAAGCTTACGTGGAGGGTCGTGACACTCTCATTACTGTTGATTCCAGTGCTTATGGAATGGGTGCGGTTTTGTCCCAAATGGATGGTGGAAGGGAATTTACTGTAGGTTTTGCATCGAGGAGAATGAAAGAAGTTGAATTAAGGTATTCTGTAATAGAAAAAGAGATGCTGGCTTGCGTTTGGGGAGTTGAAAAGTTTAAATCTTATGTATGGGGAAGAAAAGTTTGGCTAAGGACGGGCCATAAACCTTTAGTTGACATTCTTTCTGGTTCTAAAATCAAAACGTCTACTGCCAGACTTGCCATGCTATCCACCAAACTTTTAGAATTTAATTTTACTGTGCTTCATATTGCAGGTGGTAAAAATGTAAAGGCAGACTTTCTATCCAGACTTCCCATGGACAATCCTTCTAATGTTAATGACATTCCTGATGACATCGAGGAGTGTATCATTGCCAATGTGGATGATACTGTTATGTAATGATCCTACCGTGAGGCAGGTGATGGATTTTGTTGTTAAAGGAGGGCCCAAAGAGAAAGCTCTTTCTGTTGAATGACAACCATTTTGCAAAATGTCTAATGAGCTATCCATTGAGAATGATCTGCTGGTCAGGGACAGTAAACTTATTCCTCCTGGTGTTTTCAAACTAAGAATTATGGAAACAGCTCATTCTGGTAATTTGTGTAAGAATGCTACCAAACGTAGAATTAGAAATGATTTCTGGTGCCCCAGTATGGACTGGGATATTGACAATTTGGTCAAGAATTGTGTACAGTGTTGCTACAGTGATAAACATCTTACTACCAGCACTCCCTTATCCAAACCTGTACTGTGTCCAGCCAGGGTGTGGCAAAGAGTTTCTGTTGATCTGCTTGGTCCATTTCAAGTTTTGCCCAATTGCATGAGGTATTTCATTGTCCTTATTGACAATCTTTCCAGGTGGGTAGAAGTAAGAGGGGTATCTGATTCCAATTCCAAAGCAGTCATTCGGTTTCTACAGGATATTTGTTCGAGAGAAGGGGTCCCGGAAGAGATTTTAACTGACCACGGAGTGCAATTTACTTCTGTATTCATGCAAGAGTTTTTAGCTAAATTGGGGGTTAAACATCTACGCACTCCTCTCTATCATCCCCAATCCAATGGCAAAGTTGAAAGGTTTAATAGGGTTCTTGTTAAATGTATGCAAAGTACTCTCAATAGTCATGGTGATTGTGAAACGGCTGTACGAAACATGATTTGGGCACATAGGACCACTCCTCATTCGGTTTCAGGTTCTATTCCTTTTGAATTGATGAGGGGCAGAAAAGTTTCTTCTTCTTTGTGTCCCTTCTGGAAACTCAAAGTTTTGAATAATCATTTTTCTGTCTCTGAGGAAGCTTCTAAAGCTAAAAGGTTTCTGACAATGCTAATCGTCTTAGATTTGATAAACTTTGTCAATCTGGTAAAAGGAAAGTGATTAAATTCACTGTTGGTGATCTAGTGAGGGTAAAGGATCCTTTATTGCTGCAGAAAGGAATGTCCAAATTCAGACAACCTCATTACATTGCTGAAGTTAAGGGGCATGCTGTTCGACTTGATAATGGTCAGTGGCAGACTTTTTCTCGTCTTGCCAAAGCATCACAACCTAACAATGATTCTGATTTGCAGGTTTCTTCTTCTCCTGATATCATCCTACGACGAAGTTGTAGAATAAGAAAAATGCCAAACAAACTTCATGATTATTTTTTTTTTGTTGCTGTCTAACTGTTATTGAACTTTATTTTTTGATTGTAGTATTTTATTCTCATTCTTATTTTTTGTGAAAGGGGGAGATATGTGGTGTTCTAATATATTACTATGTATCTTTGCTCTTTGTATTTCATGTCTCTTCTCTTTTATCATTTATGGTATGGAATGTTGGGATTTCTATGTCCTTATACTCAGTATTATGTTGTAATAGAATGTTGGGTTACAGTGGATGAGAACACCAGATTCAGTTGGTGCTGATCCTCTGGGCCCGTCTGTCCTGCATACTTTCTGCTGGAATAAATCTACTTGTTCTACTCTACATGTGGTGGATTCCAGGAATCTTAAACAGTATATGCATGTTTTTACTACACAGTGTTAAGTGGCTGGAATGGAAATCTTGAAAAGGTCGTCTTTAAAAGAAAAAGCCAAGCAAGAAGACTCCATTTCCCATTGCCCATGTGCTCAGGAAGTGACATCATTGGATTTCACAGCATCCATCTGCACAGGAAGTGATATCACTGGGTTTTTTATCATCCATCTGCTCAGGAAGTGACATCACTGTTTTCTGGGCCACAGAATCCTGCACTCTTCTGTCCTCCAAGAAACTATTTAATTGTGACTGCAACACGGACGGGCCACGTGGGCGCACCACTGGTGAGCTAAGGGTGCGCCAAAGGCAAGACCATCTGTACCTGTTTACACCTGGACCACTCCATGAATCCTGGTTCTCCCCTTACCCACCGATACCTTGCTGCTCTCCTCCATCCTCTTAACCCCGACGACCACTCACCGCACTGCTTCCACACGCACAACATATTACAGAAGGAACAATCACATGTGCCTCATGTAAGTTATAATGCACTCTCCAACACCCTACACCCACCACTCCAGTACCAACCACCCACTAATGCTCACACAGACTAGACATCACCCAAACACCACACCACACTTGCATGTATACTCTTCACCAGCTACATGGAACACCTCAGCCTCAGGATATGCATTTGAGCCAACTTCTCTCTGGGTGTCACCCTCGTATACAGACCACCAGGAACATGCACCAGTTTTGCCAGTGACATCACTGAATTTGTCCCACACCTCATCATCAATGCTAGCACCTTCATCTTCCTCAGAGAAGTTTACTTTCACCTAGAAGACCACACTGACCCAAACTCTACGGCCCTTCTATAAAATCTCGGAAATCTTGGCTTTAACCAGCACGTTACCGAACCCACCCACACCGCTGGTCATCTAGTGGCCCAGATTTTCTCCTCAATCAGCAATATCACAGTTAAAAAGTCAGCAACTCTGAACTGGACAGCCCGCACCCTCATCAGTTTCAGCATATCCATCCCGCATCATCACAGACCTACCTCCACCAGAAACTCCAGTTGCAACTAGAAAAGTATCTTAGAAGAGAATGGGCTTACATTCTCTTTAAGTACGAGCCCGTGCACACCAGTGACTTGCTGAAAGCCATGATAAATCTCAGCAGCTGGATCACTGCATAGTGCAGACACCCTCAAGTGCAACCTAACGACCCACAGGCCAGCTGGTACACAGATGAACTGAAACTGACAAACACCACTGAAAGCAACTGGCGAGCAAATGGAGAACAAGTTGAGACACCACAGCATAGATAAAGACATCTTCAAATAATCCCTAAACGTTATCATCAGCATATACGGAACACCAAGTGCACCGTCCTTGCAGATTGCATGAACGTCAACACTAACAGCAGCAAGGAAATCTTAGCCATCATCAAAGATTTCACTGTGCTTCCTGCCGCCTCTAGCAACATCAACTCCTCACATGACCTTGGCAACAACTTATCCAAATTCTTCTTTAACAAAACCACCTCCATATACAGCAACTTTGACAATCAATTGGATCCTGTCACTGTCGCTATTCAACTTCCCATTACAGCTGATTTACAAACCCTGACCTCCTGTCCTCCAATCACCACTGTCAAAATCACTGCTACCATGATCACCATCTGCTCAGGGGCTCCATCAGACCCTTACCCCCACCACACCTTCATAAAGGACTCCTACCAATCAGAAAAGTACTAAGACCCATCCTCAATGCCTCCATCGATTCAGTCACGTTCCCAGACACCTGGAGACATGCCACTGTCATGTTCCTGCTTAAGGAACCATCTGCTGAACCAGCTCGCTTTCCAACTACAGACTCAGCTCCCCCATCCCAATAATGGCAACAGTCTTAGAGAAGCTAATCTACCGGCACCTCACAGACCATCTCAGTAACCACCCGAAACAGAACCATCACCGCCACAGATGACCTCCGCATGATCCTTGTCAGAGGAGACAAGGAAGCCCTCATTCTTCTGGACCCCTCTGCAGCATTTCACACAGTCTCAAAACCCATACTCATCAGGCCCCTGCATGAGATTTGCACAAGGGCCTGTTCTCCGCTTAGTCTGCTCCTTCGTGGATTAGAACATAAGCTCTCAGCCTGGCACCTTACGCCTCAGAAGCCCGCAAATTTGTCTGAGGAGTACCTCAAGGCTTATGGCTCAGCCCCACCCTTTTCAAGGCATACATGATCCCTCTGGCCAACGTCATCCGCACACACAACATCAACATCCTCTGCTATGCAGACGATACACAACTTGTACTCTCTCTCTTGGACAACACAAAAAACAAGTTTACTGCCTCCAAGACCGAAATCGCAAACTAGATGAAAGTCAACTGTCTCAAGCTCAACACCGACAAAACAGAAGTAATGATCTTTGGCAATAACACCTTACCATGGAACTCCAACTGGTGGCTGGCCGAACTTGGACCCAAACCCAGAACCCACTCCAGGAACATCAGAATAATCATCAACAGTGAACTGAATGTGCCAGCACAAGGCAATGCTGTCACTACATCCTGCTTCCACACCCTGAAGACACTGAGGAAGATCTTCAAATGGCTCCAAAGAAACACTAGAAAAACTGTCACGCATGCCTTAGTCACAAGCAAGTTGGACTATGGGAACAACCTCTACACTGTGATGGCCAATCAACTCAATAGAAGACTACAGACCAGAACTCAGCAGCCTGACTCATTATCAAGCTCCCACAAGAAACACACATCACACCACACCTCAGGGAATTACACTGGCTCACGATACGCAAACAGGCTCAATTCAAACTCCTCATACAGACATTCAAAGCACCACACAACTCGAACCTCAACTACCTGAACAGTTGCATCTCCTTCCACCAGCCACCAAGATACATCTGCTCTGCAGGACTCCTACTCGCACACATCCCACACATGTACAGAACCAGTTCAGGAGGATAGGAATTTTGTTCTATCTCAAGCGTGGAATAGCATACCTCTCCACATCAGAGCCTCCTTCTCTCTTCTTGAATTCCACAAGATGCTGAAGACCTGGCTTTTCAATTAACTTGTGCGGTCCTTGTACAAGACCCAAGTCCAAACCCCACCCTCCCTTGTCGGCTAGTCATGCTTCCCAGATCTTTCCCCACTTCTTAGGGCAGCATCCACTTTGGTAAATATTTTTTTTTACCCGCAGGCACAAATCCAGGTCCATCTACCAGTAAGAGAGTAAGGGTGGGGTCGCTGAGCCCCAGGCCCTCGCTATGTTTCTTTTTGCAACCCCTGCCTCCACTGCCAACCAATTTTTGTTGATACTTAGGCCACATTGTCTCCCCCGAGATCATCAACAAGAGCCATTTCCCATCCATTGGTATCTGGGCCAACACAGCTACCAATATCCGAGTCACAACACCCCAATACGTTTGTGTCACTGGGCATATCGAAGCGGGTGACCTCCCAATGCCACCAACCTGGTCCTTGACTAATAGGAGTGATGAAGAGAACGTAACTGAACCAGGCAAACTCGCATTTGAACGGCCCCTTCCCAAGGGCTCTGCAGGGCCTCCTGCCAATCATCATCATATAGACCTTTGAGGTTCTCCACCCAGGCCTCACTTAGTGCTCCAAAGGGAGCTGACGAATTATTGATCAATTTATGGTATATCATGGATATAGCTTTATCAGGGATACGGTCAGTCAACAAGCAATCTTCCAGGGTAATGACTTCTGGCAACGGTTCACCCTCTCGAATATGTTGTGCCAGGGCATGCCCAGGCTGGGGATATCTATACCGCTCCCTTTCGCTTATCACATACTCTCGTCCTAGGATTTCAAACGTGATATAGGCTTGATTACCCCAAACATCCCCCAAGTGTTCTATCCCTAATAGCTCCCACTTGGAGAAGCCCTGTAGCACACTCACCTCTCTGAGCAAGTCATTGCAATACAGAGGGTCATTGTTGTTAATCGCCCCCCCACCCCAAGTAGCCCGTCGCCTTTTGCCATGCTCAAACTTCTGTCTAGGTATGACGTGGCAACCTCTTATGCAACTTCCTTTTGTAGAGTACTGCCTCGTATCCTCTTCGCCTCATAGCCTGCCTATCAACGCAATATGCCGGCTCCTGCCGGTCCGCAAAGACCCATTCATTAATCACAAGGAGTTGGGTCACCCAATAATATTTAGTGATGTCTGGGATCGCCAAGCCACCCTCGTAGATCCCCCTTTGCAGCTTGGCAAGAGCTATGCGCGACTCTCCGCCCTGTGCGAACTTCTCTCTCAACCTTCCGAAAAATGCCCTTGGGGACTTGGTAAGGCGTATTTTGGAGCACATAAAGCAATTACAGGAGTGTCATCATATTATATAATACCGTCTTTCCCACCAGGGTCAATGGGAGCGTACCTTAATGTTTCACATCCCCTTTCAAGCTTTCCAACTGTGGCTGGAGATTTTGTCAAAAAAGTCCTGGGTTCTCTAGTAATATACAGTCCAAGATATTAGAAGCCTCCCACACAGAGGAGCACCCAGCAGGACAGGGGAAGCCTTACCTCCCCACCCGCCAACGGAAAAATCAGGGACTTCGACCAGTTAATTCAATAGCCTGAGTAGCTACTGAAAACATCAAATATGTGCAACACCCTATGTATGGAGTAGGCCTGCTTGGTCAGATAGAGCACTATGTCATCTGCGTATAGTGATATACGCTCCTCCCAGCTTTCCCCACAGCTTACCCCTCTCACCAAAGGATCCTGCCGTTCCAGGCTGCAAGTGGCTCAAGGGCCAGGGCAAAGAGCACCGGGGAGAGCTGGCAATCCTGTCTAGTACCCCTGCACAAGGGAAAAACCAGAGAAACCATTGCATTGATGATACAAAAGTCGGACCGAGACACAGAATCTCAACCCAAAGCCAAACCTCGATAGGGCAGCGAACAGATCATTCCTTTCAATAATATCAAAGGCCACCTTCACGTTGAATGATATCGCCACTGCCGTCTGCTGATTTCCGGTTCCTGTCACGTGCAGCACCCCAAACATACAACGCAGATTCAATCGGGTGCTCCTGTGGGACATAAAACCTGACTGGTTGGGATGTACGAGTTTTGTAATCACTGAGCACAATCTGGATGCCAGGATCTTTGCCTGCACTTGAACATCAACATTAAGTAAGGATATAGGTGAGTATGACTCGCACTCCATCGGCGGCTTAGCCTTCTTTTCTAATGTTGGTGGTAGATATTAACTGCATAGAAGGTAGGTGTCAGGTGCATACATTTTATCCACAGAGATTTTCTCAAGCCTATACTGTACCTGTCACATTGTCTATCTCTGTGACAAGGAGAGTAGCTGCTTGGCCTGTTGCTGCATTTAGGGATACAAGGTGTGCATAGTCTGTTTTGACTGACATGTTGCTGATGTGGTGTTGGGTGTTATCAATAGTGAACGTGTGAAAGCATAAATACTACCATTCAAAGTCTGGTGCTATAAACCACCCCATTCTTATGGAATGTGAGGGTTTCCCATTTCAATCTTGGCTGGTTCTCTGCCCATGCAAGCTTAATAATTAATTATCTGAGGATACTAGAAAGTGTTTGGATGCATGAGTACATTTGTGAACATATACAGAAACTTGCGGAGGAGGGCTACCATTTTCATAATGGTCATGGTAAGCGTCAACGGGAGGTGGATCCATTGATTTATCTTTTCCTCCACTTTTGACGAAGCCATCTATAGTTTTCCTGCAGTACCAAGTCAATGTCTTTGGTTACTCAGATGCCCAGGTATTTCACAGATGATGAGTACCACGTTAACATGAATGCTAACTTGTATTCTGTTGTGGCCGAAGTCATTGAGAGAATTAATGATTTACACCAGTTAATAATGGGCAAGGAACCAAACCTGAAGAATTGTTGCATAATGCGAGAGATATTTATACTCTGGGATATGATGAAATGCGTCATATTGCCTGCGTACAGAGAAATAAGTAGGTTGTTCCTTGTAAAATAAAGAGCCGCGTCTGAGGTGTGTTGTCACCGCCAAAGCCGTGGTCAGACCGCATGCCAGATTAGGAGTTTCCTTCTGTCAAGCAGGCTTTTTTTGACGTTTGCACGGTGGTGCCCTGACAATGGGCACCGCAATGGGAATACCGAAAACAGTTCCTGCACAGCATGGACTGAAAAGTCCATGCTGTGCAGGAACTGGTGTGTATGCACACAGGGGGGCACATGTTGTGCACCATGTGTGCATCCACATGCGGAGGAGGAACCAAAGATTGAGATACCCTAAGACCATAAGATAAATATTGTTATTGCTCATGGACCCTAGTACCTTCAGCAATGGATCAGGAACCGAGTAAAGAAGTTGAGGTGGGTGGTAAATAAGTACAAATTTTGTTTTTGTATTGGTATGGGCCAGAGAGCACGCTAAGTTTTCAACCTTGGGAAAAGATAATTAATCATGTTTTATAATATTAAGTGTTTCCCAAACAATAATGGCTATGCCACGATTATAATTTAATTCTTAATTTACATGTATCACTTTGTTATCCAGCTGAATATTTTTATTAAGTGTAGGATTACGATAGGGTGTGAGCCAAGTCGTGGTTAAAAACAGGATGTCTAGATTGAATTGATCAATTAAATGAATTTCTGAGCTATGTGCCAATGCTCAATGGACATTAAAAGGCATTTTCTTAAAAGTGCACAAATTTGTTTTATCATTTGGCACATGTCTCTCTTTCCTGCCATATTTGGTGTGAATAGGGATCTTGGAAGTATATCATACTGTTCTTGCCAAAGGCCTTTCCTTTTAAACATAGTTATTGTGTCCTGTGTGGGAGGAAAAGGTAGCCTTGCTCTAATTATGCAGTTCATCGCTAAAGTAATAGAAAGGAGGAGAAGCTGTTATAAATAGAGTAATAGAAAGAAGAAGAATTGGTTATGAATAACACCTGATTTTGTTCATAAAAGGCACTGAGTGGGGCAGGTCACTTCGGACCCAGCAATAATTAAAAAAACAACTTTAAAGCGGTTCCCTATCCAGTTCTATATGCATGTCCTTAACTTTACCGAAAACAACCCTGATCATTTTTTACTATAAAAAACTTAGACAGCGATGCAATTCTTATTTACATTTTATGTTTTACTTCATCTTGCATTCCACAGGCATATTTGCTTTTTCAGGTTTAGTGTATCTGTAGTTGTTTTCATGTAACACATGACTCTTGAATAGTGCATACTTTAAATTGAGTTTACTCAAAATGTCTGAGTAAATTCAGATTGTGTGTGTGGGGGTGTATGATGGCATGACTGAAAGCACTGTGGTTGAAGCAGAAGGCAGTAAGAGCTTAACACAGTGCCTACTAAAAGGTCACAATATGTCAATTGTAATTGTGGAAAAGCATCCACAAATGGAGGATTTCAGAAAAACGTGGGGTGAAAAAGAGTATAAGTGACTAACAGAGTGAAAGACTGCAAAAGAAAGTGGTGTGTAAGGGTGAATGAGTGTTTGAAGTAGAGGTGGGTGAGCCATGGAAAGCGCAAGCCTAATGCCTTTCTCTGACTCAGCTCAAGGTCTTCTTGGAACTTGAGGTCCAACACGAGCTGAGCTTTCACAGGAGGCAATGTGGCCTAGTGGTTTTAGTTTCTGACCATGTAACATGGAGAACCTGATTTGAATCCTGACCTCAGCTCAGCATTATGTTACTCCTGGCAAATATCCTTGTGCTGAAAATAATTTGTAACATAGTCTTCATTTGCTGTGAAGTGCTCTTCTGTCCTGGGACAATATTTGCACTTTGTAAAATTGTCCCAAACAAAATGTGGTTTCTCCTTGTGATCCATAGCGCTAATCTCATATGCCAACAAATAAACACCATTGATAATGGATGAACTGCACAGTATGAAATTGGAAAATCAGGGATTGAATCCAGTTTCCATGCTTGACAAGATTGTGGGATCCTAGGAAAATACTTTATTTCACTGAGCCTCCTTTTTAGTTCTTTATCACACATCAGAGCACCATCAAATACATTAGTTCAAGAACTGCACTGTACAAAAATCTCTTGTGTTTGATTTAATAACCTATAAAATTATGTCATCTAGAATAAGAATGTATGCCTATGTAATGGCATGTATCTTTAGTTTTTAGAATGTTTGCTCTTGTTTTCTATCTTCTCTCTGTGAGAGTTTAGGCTGTGTCAGTTGCCACGAAACCTGGCCGAAAGTCAACTGTCTCAAGCTCAACACCAACAAAACAGAAGTAGTGATCTTTGGCAATAACACCTTACCATGGAACTCCAACTAGTGGCTGGCCGAACTTGGACCCAAATCCTGAACCCACTCCAGGAACATCAGAATAATCATCGACAGCGTACTGGACGTGACAGCACAAGGCAATGCTTTCACTACATCCTGCTTCCACACCCTGAAGATGCTGAGGAAGATCTTCAAATGGCTCCCAAGAAACACCAGAAAAACAGTCATTCATGCCTTAGTTACCAGCATTTTGGACTATGGGAATCAGTCGAAAAAGTTGTGTGCTGTCTGCTTGGCATGTAAAATAAAGGATTAGTTCACAATTTTGCCAACTGTCATCTTGAACATGACTGAACAGATTTACACCAAACAAGAAGCACACCTTCTGAGTAAAGTTCAAATTTTTTGACAAGCTTGGTTTAATTTCATTCCAACAATTTTTTCTGTATCACTTCTCAAAATATTCTATGAAAATTAACATAGGAAAACAATGTTCTGGGACACAATTTTTTCCCTTTTCTCGGCCCCGTTTTAAACTTTCTAGAAAGGAGCTGCGGTAAATGACCTTTGCTGTTATGCTAAGTTTTGTAAAGATTCGTCAAACGGCACCAAAGTTATTAACAAAACAAACAACACTTTTCCTATGGAAACTCTGACCTAACTATAACTACACATTATATATATTACTTGGTTAAGTCTTCTTATTGAATGTTTGCCAGTGGTTTCAAAACTCGTATTTCAAAGAAAAGAGTTTTAACTGTGAAATATTTTCCATACTTGACAGTGTTTAATTATCTGCAGGATATTTAGCTTTCCTAAATCAAAAACAAATGTATCCATAGACTTTAATAGGCTAACTAGAATTTCTGCCCTAAGCATGCTCTGCTTATTACCTCACACATTGCATCACTCATAATATGTTCAATGACATTATTGATGACATCATTGATCACACCTCAAATGACAATATTGATGACAAGGCTGGGCATGGAGGGGGTACAGGTTCTAGTTGTTAGCTTAGTAAACGATAACTGGTGAATTTCATTTTTTTTTGTTTAAATGTTATGTTTAACATTTTCACCTAACATCACTTTAACCTTAGTTTTTTTTCACTGAATTTCTGACTTCTCTATAATGTAAGGTAAGATATTATTACCATAACTAGCTATCGAGTCACTTTGATCTTTGTTGTTTTAATCTCTCTCTCTCTCCATATATCTATCTATCTATCTATCTATCTATCTATCTATCTATCTATCTATCTATCTATCTATCTATCTATCTATCTATCTATCTATCTATCTATCTATCTATCTATCTATCTATCTATCTATCTATCTATCTATCTATCTATCTATCTATCTATCTATCTATCTATATATATATATATATATATATATATATATATATACATATATAGTTAGATCACTGAAAAAAACCATAGGTTTCAGAGACGTTATAGTTAGAAATTAGTATTTAAAAAAGCTTTGAAATTCACTGAAAAAACCTGTCGCGATTCCTCAGCGTAGCTCAGGAAAGATGTGTTTCCCTGCACCTACAGTTAAGGCTCTTTTCCCTTGTATGCATGTTACCAGGTCTATTGGCAAATGGCGCACAGCGGACTACATGTCCCAGAATCCCTTGGGACGGAATGCTGGTATATGGATAAGGAGATGCCTGGATTTCTGCTCCTATAAAGCCCCTCCCCTTCCTGGGGTCGGGGCTTGACAATCTCACCTGTTTTTGAGTTCGAGTAAGTGGATGGTATTCCCCACTGGATTTCTGGTTTGGATTTGTTGTTTCCTGCTAAAGTTCTTTCGACAAGCAAAGCAATTGCTTTCCGAGGCCCAGGCTTTCTATGAGGAGTTTTCCAGTTGGTTCACATGAAACTCTTTTCCTCAAGCAAGGCAATTGCTTTCCGAGACCCGGGCTTTCTCTGAAGAGTGTTCCAGCTGGTTCACATTAATCACCGTTGCTGACATTTCTTCATTCCGAAGTGTTTGAAGGGTTGCTTTCAAGGTCAGAGGATTCTGTTTTTTACCGACACTGGAAACACAAGGTATGTAACCTCACTCGGAAAGGAAGTGCTGGAGTGCTCCTTCTGCTTTTTTTTAAACAGTTTAATTTTGTAATTATTTCCACGCTGGTCTTCTCTTTTGGAGCCTGTGCTTACAATATACACTGTGCTTCCAAACAGTGGTTTGGCGCGCAATTGCTCAGTGGTATTGAACTTGAGCTTGTGACTACTGCGTGCTCAACTTTATTCCTTTGCTCTTATGCTGTGCTATTAACAACGTTTTTATGCTTGTTTATGGTTCTATTCATAGTCCTCTTTAGTCACCATTTACCGTGACTTTGTTGATTGAAATCATCCTTGGCTTCAGTGAGCTTATAAACTCCCTGGCATTCCAGTTCATCGTCTCTCAGTGTATGGTCTCACTGGGATTGGATAGTCTCAGAACCTTCTCTAAGAGTATTGCTGCTTGTTATATTGTGAGTATCTGACTATAGGAGCATCCTGTTGTGTGATATAAATGAATCCCTGAGTTGTTTATCATATCCCTCTCTGTTCTTTCATCTGCAGCTTATGTTTGTGGGGTGACTTCTGAAGTTATACCGAGCCATAGACCAGACTTAAGGTGTAAGAAGACACCAGCACAGCAGCAGAGTTTATTATTTTATCCCTTTTCCCTATTCCCTGGGGTGCTTCCTTGCATAGCAGTGTATATCTACTCTGTGTGTGGTTGTGCTCAGGGAAGTAGGGGGACTTCTCAACACTCCGTCATCCCCGCTGGTGGTACTAAAGGTTAGTGGCATTACTTGTTTTGGCGCTGCTGACACATCCTGACAAAACCATAGGTTTCAGAGACGTTATAGTTAGAAATTAGCATTTAAAAAACCTTAGAAATTCACAGAAAAAAACATAGGTTTCAGGGATGTTATAGTTAGCTGGCCATTTCACTCATGCAAAACCATAGAAATTCCTCCGTTATAGTTAGTTCTGCTAACTATAACTCGCGCCCCCGCAATGCACTGCTGATGATCTCACATATTGCATCATGGAAGACATGGTCAGTGACATCACTGATGACATCACTGATGACATCACTGATGACATCACTGATGACATCATCCAGTGAATGTGGTTTAGTTTGAAATTTAAATATGTATTATATATATACCAATCTGTGTTGAAGATTGAGTGGATATATAACTGTCTGGATGGAGGATTTAGTAGCTGTCTGACTGTCTGTTTAAGTGAGTAATTACATGTGTCTCACTTAATACATGGATTAGTAACTAAACTATGTGAATTTGTGCATCACTGTCTCTGTTGTTGTTTAACATGCTGCATCAGTTGGTCACTAACTACATGAGAGTCTATATTAGTTATTGATTAGATGGGTGAGTATTTGTATGGGACACTGAGTTTGTGTGTGGTTGGATGGGGTGTGTGTAACTCTATGCATAGATGTGTGAATGGTTGATTGACTAGGTGTATAGGTTTATGAGTGCATGTGGAAACAGTTGTTTGGGTGAGTGAGTGTATTTATTTGTGTGTTGGTGAGCGAATATATGTTTTAGTTGTACATCTTCAACAAAGTCAAAAAATAAAAGGCATTGTATGTGAGAGTTGGTGTATATAAATAAGTATGTGTAAGAGTCAGTGATTGTGAGAGTAACTATATGAATGAGTGTATAATTGTTTATGGTGATTTTTTAACATATTAACTAAGAGTTACTATGTGTTTGAATAAATGAGGTGTTGTTGGATAATTGTGTAAGTGAGTAAATGTAAGTGTGATTAATTTTTTTCATGAGTGAGTAGGATGACTGCATAACCGACTAGGATGACTGCTGATGTGTCAATGTCTATATATGTGTATAAGTGCATTTGATAGTGTTCTATTAATTAGTGACTGCATGTATAAATGATTCTGTTGTTGAATGGGGAGTTGTGTGTGTAGACTTAGGAATCAGTGAGTGGGTATGTAGTAACTGGTATTGGTGTGTCAATGGTTTCAAATATGGTACTCTGTATTTTACAGGGAGTGATGAAAGGTTATACAAGTGTGTGATGAGGTGTATCAGATTGTCACGTGGATGATGTCATCAGTGATGTCATCAGTGATGTCATTTGAGATGTCATCAGTGATGTCACTGACCATGTCATGCATGATGCAATATGTGACATCATCAGCAGTGCATTGCGGGCGCGCGAGTTATAATTAGCAGAACTAACTATAACGGAGGAATTTCTATGGTTTTGTACGAGTGAAATGGCCAGCTGACTATAACATCACTGAAACCTATGTTTTTTTCTGTGAATTTCTAAGGTCTTTCAAATGCTAATTTCTAACTATAACGTCTCTGAAACCTCTGTTTTTTTTTGAGTGAATTTCAAAGGTTTTTTAAATGCTAATTTTTAAGTGTGATAGTAGTTATACCTATTTTTTTGTACTGATTTTCTACAGTTTTTTTAACTGTTTATTTATAAATATTTTATTCATTAAATAACATTATATATTTTTCTGAAAATTGCAAAAAACATTTTTAAAAAATTCAAACTGAAATATTGATTATTTTTTTTGTTTTCATTTCTTATTTTAATATATTTATATTATTTTCTTTAACCCCTTCCATGCTGCGCAAATTCCGCCGCTGTGCTGACGGAATCTTGCGCGGGCGTGGTCATGACGGAACGGTTCCGTCATGAGCACAGCTCAACCGTGGCTCATGACGGAACCGTTCCGTCATGAGCACCGAAGGGGTTAAAAAAAAATGTTTTCCAAATTTTTTTCGGAGTCGCGCACTCAAAGCGTACACATCACGGTGGGTGTGCGGATTCTAGCCGCCATTTTAGAAAAGTCGTGAAGGATCCGCGTACGGTGTGCGACGGCCGCGTCTTTTTCAGTTACATCATATACATTTAATATTACGTGATGTGCGTGATTGGTATGCGACCAGTTCACGACTCCTGCTCCCGCGCATTCGCGACACATGCGCATTACGGTACGAGATGCTTGCGTGGTGGTGGGTCCCGTGTGACGTCATATACGTGCTGGGACGCGGTGGGCGCACAACTCCCACAAAAAATGTTATGTTCCAAAATTATATGTATGTGTCTTTAATATACATATTAGGGCAAGAGATTATCTAAGATATTCATAAAAATAATATATTTGTACCTATAATAAACTCGGGTGCGTGCATCGTGAGCACAGAGAACCAGGTCAGCATAGCTGCTGTAGAGCCAGCGAAACCAGGTCAGCAGAGCCGTTGTAGAGCCAGAGAACCAGGTCAGCAGAGCTGCTCTGGAGCCTAAGAAGCAGGTCAGCAGAGCTGCTCTAGAACCAGAGACCCAGGTCAGCAGAGCTGCTCTAGACCCAGAGACCCAGGTCAGCAGAGCTGCTCTAGAGGCCGAGAACCAGGTCAGCAGAGCTGCTGTAGAGCCAGAGAAACCACATCAGCAGAGCTGCTTTAGAGGGAGAGAACCGGGTCAGCAGAGCTGCTTTAGAGCCAGAGAACAAGGTCAGCAGAGCTGCTCTAGAGCCAGAGAATCAGGTCAGCAGAGCTGCTTTAGAGCCATAGAACCAGGTCAGCAGAGCTGCTTTAGAGCCAGAGAACCAGGTCAGCAGAGATGCTTTAGAGGGAGAGAACCAGGTCAGCAGAGCTGCTTTAGTGGCAGAGAACCAGATCAGCAGAACTGCTCTAGAGCCAGAGAAACCAGGTCAGCAGAGATGCTTTAGAGGGAGAGAACCAGGTCAGCAGAGCTGCTTTAGAGCCAGAGAACCAGGTCAGCAGAGCTACTCTAGAGCCAGAGAACCAGGTCAGCAGAGCTGCTTTAGAGCCATAGAACCAGGTCAGCAGAGCTGCTCTAGAGGCAGAGAATCAGTTCAGCAGAGCTGATTTAGAGGGAGAGAACAAGTTCAGCAGAGCTGCTTTAGAGCCAGAGAACCAGGTCAGCAGAGCTGCTCTAGAGCCAGAGAAGCAGGTCAGCAGAGCTGCTTTAGAGCCATAGAACCAGGTCAGCAGAGCTGCTTTAGAGCCAGAGAACCAGGTCAGCAGAGCTGCTGTAGAGCCTAAGAACCAGGTCAGCAGAGCTGCTCTGGAGCCAGAGAACGAGGTCAGCGGAGCTGCTGTAGAGCCAGAGAAACCAGGTCAGTAGAGCTGCTTTAGAGCGAGAGAACCAGGTCAGTAGAGCTGCTTTAGAGGGCGAGAACCAGGTCAGCAGAGCTGCTTTAGAGCCAAGGGACCAGGTCAGCAGAGCTGCTCTAGAGCCAGAGAACCAGGCCAGCAGAACTGCTTTAGAGCCATAGAACCGGGTCAGCACACCTGCTTTAGAGCCAGAGAACCAGGTCAGCAGAGCTGTTGTAGAGCCAGAGAACCAGGTCAGCAGAGCTGCTCTAGAGCCTAAGAACTAGGTCAGCAGAGCTGCTCTAGAGCCAGAGAACCAGGTCAGCAGAGCTGCTGTAGAGCCAGAGAAACCAGGTCAGCAGAGCTGCTTTAGACGGAGTGAACCAGGTCAGCAGAGCTGCTTTAGAGCCAGAGAACCAGGCCAGCAGAGCTGCTTTAGAGTGAGAGAACCAGGTCAGCAGAGCTGCTTTAGAGCCAGAGAACCAGGTCAGCAGAGCTGTTGTAGAGCCTAAGAACTAGGTCAGCAGAGCTGCTCTAGAGCCAAGGGACAAGGTCAGCAGAGCTGCTCTAGAGCCAGAGAACCAGGCCAGCAGAACTGCTCTAGAGCCTAAGAACCAGGTCAGCAGAGCTGCTTTAGAGCCAAGGGACCAGGTCAGCAGAGCTGCTCTAGAGCCATAGAACCAGGCCAGCAGAACTGCTTTAGAGCCATAGAACCGGGTCAGCACAGCTGCTTCAGAGCCAGAGAACCAGGTCAGCAGAGCTGTTGTAGAGCCAGAGAACCAGGTCAGCAGAGCTGCTCTAGAGCCTAAGAACTAGTTCAGCAGAGCTGCTCTAGAGCCAGAGAACCAGGTCAGCAGAGCTGCTGTAGAGCCAGAGAAACCAGGTCAGCAGAGCTGCTTTAAAGGGAGAGAACGAGGTCAGGAGAGCTGCTTTAGAGCCAGAGAACCAGGCCAGCAGAGCTGCTTTAGAGCCAGAGAACCAAGTCAGCAGAGCTGCTTTAGAGCCATAGAACCAGGTCAGGAGAGGTGCTTTAGAGCCATAGAACTAGAGCAGCAGAGCTCCTCTAGATCCTAAGAACCAGGTCAGCAGAGCTGCTCTAGAGCCAGAGAACCAGGTCAGCAGAGCTGCTTTAGAGGGAGGGAACCAGGTCAGCAGAGCTGCTCTAGAGGGAGAGAACCAGGTCAACAGACCTGCTCTAGAGCCAGAGAACCAGGTCAGCAGAGCTGTTGTAGAGCCAGAGAACCAGGTCAGCAGAGCTGTTGTAGAGCCAGAGAACCAGGTCAGCAGAGCTGCTTTAGAGCCAGAGAACCAGGTCAGCAGTGCTGCTCTAGCTGACACTGACTGACTGACACTGACTGATTGACACTGACTGACAATGATTGACTGACACTGACTGACACTGATTGACTGACACTGACTGACTGACACTGATTGACTGACACTGACTGACTGACTTACACTGACTGACACTGATTGACTGACACTGACTGACTGACACTGACTGACAATGATTGACTGACACTGACACTGATTGACTGACACTGACTGACTGACACTGACTGACTGACACTGACACTGACTGACTGACACTGACTGACACTGAGTGACTGACACTGAGTGACTGACACTAACTGACTACTCTCTACTACTCTACTACACACTCTCTACTACTCTCTACTACTCTCTCTCTCTACAACCCACTCTCTACTACTCTCTCTCTCTACAACCCACTCTATACTACTCACTCTCTACTACTCTTTACTAGTCACTCTCTACTACTCTACTACTCACTCTCTACTACTCTCTACTACTCTCTACTACTTTCTACTACTCTCTCTCTACTACTCACTCTCTACTACTTACTCGCTACTACTCTCTACTACTCACTCTCTACTATTTACTCTCTACTACTCTCTACTACTCCCTACTACTACTCTCTACTACTCACTCTATACTACTGACTCTCTACTACTCTCTACTATTCACTCTACTACTCTCTATTACTCTCTACCACTCACTCTCTACTACTCTACTACTCACTCTCTACTACTCACTCTCTCCTACTCTACTACTCTCTCTACTACTCTCTACCACTCACTCTACTACTCTCTACTACTCACTCTACTACTCTCTACTACTCTCTACCACTCACATTCTACTACTCTACTACTCACTCTCTACTACTCTCTACTACTCTCTCTCTACTACTCACCCTCTACTACTCACTCTACTACTGTCTACTACTCACTCTCTACTATTCTCTCTCTACTACTCACTCTCTACTATTCTCTACTACTCACTCTACTACTCTACTACTCTCTACTACACTCTCTACTACTCACTCTCTACTACTCTCTACTACTCACTCTCTACCACACACTCTCTTCTACTCCCTCTCTACTACTCTCTACTACTCACTCTCTACTACACACTCTCTACTACTTGCTCTCTGCTACTCGCTCTCTACTACTCACTCTCTACTACTCCCTACTACTCACTCTACTACTCCCTCTCTCCCACTCTCTACTACTCACTCTCTACTACACACTCTCTACTACTTGCTCTCTACTACTCGCTCTCTACTACTCACTCTCTACTACTCCCTACTACTCACTCTACTACTCACTCTCTAGTACTCTCAACTACTCTCTCTACTACTCACTCTCTACTACTCTCTACTACTCACTCTCTACTACTCTCTACTACTCACTCTCTACTACACACTCTCTACTACTTGCTCTCTACTACTCACTCTCTACTACTCACTCTTTCCTACTCCCTACTACTCACTCTACTACTCACTCTCTCCTACTCCCTACTACTCACT
>NC_140581.1:681497695-681596577 GCF_964204655.1 Triturus cristatus
TCGCCATGACGCGTTTCGACAGCTCCCTGCCTTGATATATATATATATATACATAAACATATATATAATCTGCATATCTATATAAATGCAAATATAAATGCATGCATACATATACATATATGCATACATATGCATGTTATGTACATGGAAGTTTGAAAAACACTAATAAAAGCAAAGCTAAAAAGCCACCTAATTACAAACAGAATTGCTTTAACTTAAACGAGGGCGAGACCTATTGCATTTTCAATGCTTGTTTACTTTGGTTCCGTCAAGAAGGCATTCAGATGTGTCACACATTTGCCATAAATGTTGAATGTTAGCACTCTAGTTGCTCATTAGATCACTGTAGTAAAGCTACTGCTCACCAGGGAAGTCTGCTGCTGGTATTCAAAGTGCATGTTTCAGTCTGCATGTCAGAATTTTTTAATGAAATAGAAGAGGATTTGAGAAGTCAAAATGTGCCCTAATTTTTCTTTCTGCAGCACTAATCATAATTTCTATGGCAAAATGAACCCCCTCATTTTGTTCCTTTGCAAATTAAATGTTTTAAGTGTTACCACTTTATTCCAATCAAGATGGCTTCAGGTGTGCCATACTTTTGTCATAAGTAAGACTGTTAGCGCTCAAGTTGTTCTTTAGAACACTCTGGAACATTCTGTCATTGGGCTATACTTGGGCTACATCTGAGTGATATTTGTGCTACATTTGAGCTCTTTTTTCTCTGGTGGCCATCTTGGGAGACTTATTTGTTATGAAGTTTCCTAATTTCCTCATTTACCACAGGCTCCTCAGTAGGAAATACTTTCAGTTTTTTACTTTGATTCCATCAAGAAGGCATTCGGATGTGTCACACATTTGTCATAAATTCAGAATGTTAGCACTCTAGTTGCTCATTAGATCACTGTAGTAAAGCTACTGCTCACCAGGGAAGTCTGCTGCTGGTATTGAAAGAGCACCTTTCAGTCTGCATGTCAGAATTTTTAAATGAACTAGAAGATGATTTGAGAAGTCACTCAAAATGTGCCCTAATTTTTCTTTCTGCAGCACTAATCATACTTTCTATGGCAACATGAACCCCCTCATTTTGTTCCTTTTTAAATTAAATGTTTTAAGAGTTACCACTTTATTCCAATCAAGATGGCTTCAGGTGTGCCATACGTTTGTCATAAGTAGGACTGTTAGCGCTCTAGTTGTTCTTTAGAACACTCTGGGAAGCTGCAGTAGAACACAAAGGAATCAACTCACAGTCTCTTCCCTTGTTGGATGTACATGTTTTACTGAGAATGTCGGACTTCATTCTCACATGACTGAGAAAGATAATGTGAATTTACAGAAAATATGCTCTCAGTTTAGCTTATAGATCACCTTCCAAACCTCTGTGGGAAAAGCATGAGGAAATAGTTTTCTCTCAAACATGATTCATGATATCCCAGAAGAAGACTTTTTCACATGGTAAAATCACCTTAGAACACACCACAATTCCTAAAATGAGTATGGTACCATCAACAAATGATTTATAATGTAACTAAAGTCTTAAAACCTTCTATTAACTGCAATGTTTTTATTGAGGTGCTATCGTGTATATTGGTCCCAAGATGGCTGCCAACACTTCTTGGATGAAGTGCTGACAGCCAATCAGATCTCACGATGAGATGTGTGGTTAGGCACCGCCCAGATACATATGTGATTTTACTTTTGATTCTATCAGGAACTACTGAACGGATTTACACCATTTAACCAAAAGGCACGAGTGTGAACCAAGGGCTACCTTTCTGAAAAATTTGGTGTAATTCTGTTCAGCAGTTTGGGCTGTAGCTGCGACTAACGGTCCCTCTGGAAAATTGCATGGGGAAAACACGTTTTGGGACCCCCCTTTTTTCTCGGCCCCCGCTTGACGAATTACCCTGAGACTTTCAGGATAGGAGTGGACCGGAGCGGGCCACGAGTTTTAAAAGTTTTGCGAAGATTCGTCAACCGGCGCCAAAGTTATTCCAAATAGAATGTTGCGGATTTCCTGTGGATAATAGGTCCTAACTATAACTACCTACTGGCGACCACCAGTAGGTAATATAGATGTATAGATATACATCTATATATATAATATATAGAGAGAGAGATAGATATACACACACACAATAAAACAACAATGGTTAAAGGGGCATTACAGTATGTTGATAATTCACCAGTTATAGTTATCTTTATCTTACCCAACTAACTCCCTTGACTTAGATTGGATGTAATGAAGACCCAGACAAAGAGTGAAAGGGAGTAAGGAGTGTGTGTGAGAGAGAAAGACAGAGACATGCTTGTAGGTTGTTAGATTTGGACTGGATTCCTTAGTCACAGCATCTTGAGTCCATATTCAGTGTGACCAATCAGAAAAGGTTGCTTTCCTACAAAGTACCTGTAAATATTGGAAAATCCTAAAAGATATTTAGACTTGTTTGCCAAGTCTAGGCACAGGCCATCATGTGTAGCCTTTACTTTTTCCACATCCATATGTATTCTTTCTTGAGTACTTTAAAGACAAGTTTTGGCACTACAACCCGACATTTTCCTACTTTGGCAAAGAGTGAATGCACTCTTAAGCATCTTAGTACCTCTTTGACTTTACTGCGATGTTCTTCCAAAGTTTCAGAAAATATTGAAATATAGTAAAGGTACATAATTATGTAATGTGCTACAGATCTCTGAAGTTGTCATTCATGATATTGGAAAGCTACTGGCACATTCGATAACCCAAATAGCATCACTAACTATTCAAAGTGGCCATATTCAGTGTTGAATATAGTCTTGTATTCATCTTCTTGTCAAATATATGCTAAATTATACCCCCCCTCCCAAAAGGTCAAACTTAAAAAAGATTTTCACTGACTTATTCTGATCCAAGAGGACAAATATTAATGGTAAGGGGTATCTATTTTGAATTGTATGGCACTATATTATCTGAAGTTTATGCAGGGGCAGAATTCAGCCCCTGTCTTGGTGCTAAAGAAATTGGGGCCACGGCTGGTGAAGTGGAATGGTAAATTAGCCCCTTCTGTTGGTTTTCTGCTATGGACTCTTGGAAAATCTTACATCATTGTTTCATTAATGAAAATATTAATCTATGTGCAATCTTTGCTCTGTGAATCAAACTGTGGGACACTCATATGGGTATTTCCTTTAATTTTTATTGGAGTTTTATATGGCGTGAACTAGACCCAAAGGTATGAGAGCGCTTTACATGAGCACCAGTTACGTTACAGATGGACACATTCATCACGGGGAGATTAAGTGATTTGCCCAGAATCACAGAATGTTGAGCGTCCCTGCCGAGACTCGAACCCGGTTCATCAGCTCTGAAGTTGACCATCCTAGCCAGTTTGGGATGAGTCAGAGAGTGGAGGTAGAGAACATATTGAGAGAAGTTTAGGTTGAGATATTGGAGATGCTGAATTAGAAGTAGAGTAACACATATAAAGATACATAAGTACATGGAAGGTATATAGCAATGAGGTGTTAGTTGATCAGCCCCTTTTTTACTGAAGACGTCATGGAAATCCTTTTATGACTCTGATATCTTTCTTTGCTCCATTTTGTCTTGCACTGCAGAGCAGGTAAAAGGAAGAACTTTTCTAATGAGTAGTTTCAAAGTCTCCGTTATGTAAGGCCATTACTAAGTAGGGAGTTTCCCAACATACTTCTGCTAAAATCAAGGGTTTCCAATCAATCCTTACGATAGGTTCTGGAACCTCCTTCCTTTGTTTAAGCAAACCTTGCTTTTCATGAAATCTTTGACCTATAACCACACAATCAATGAGGGCTCAAGTAGTAAGAGGCCAATTTACTCGGAGTTGAACATGTTCTCTGCTGCTTTCCTACATGTTGGTGGCGAACCTCGAAATAGGACAAGGACTTGACTAGGGTTCACTTTGGAGTATACCACCATGCTGGGCCATTCATTTACAAACTGCCTCTGCTTTTCACAATGAATGCATAGGCCTTCTTTTCTTCTGCAATGCCTTCCTTCTGTGGTTAGTGTCTTATGAATATTTCTGAGTTGCATGGCTTCCTCTGTCGAACTGGTGTTTTTCTTGGGTGAATGTGTAGGTACTGGAATGAATATCTTAGCGGGTATTCATTGTCGTTCTTGCCTTAGGTAACAAATCACAGCTGGTGAGGAATCAGGAGGACCACATGGAACCGAATAGAGGAAAAAGTAAAAAGGTGAAACAACCAATCAAGTAGTTTGTGAACCAATGGAAATAGGAAGGAGTCATAACAACTGCTGTTTTCAGAAAAGAGAGATCAGTGTTAATCACCCCTAATTACCCTGTTGCCATTACTGACCTGCAATTGTGTCTGAGTATGCTTCTGTAGTGGTTGGGGCTGCAATTGATTCTGTGAAATGTAGTCTTGTGTATAACACATTGTTATTACCATTGTCCTGTGTGCCATCTCTTCCATGTTTGCTGTTTTTTGTTATGCACTGTGCCTTCTGACCTGAAAAACTTAAATTACCAAGATTTTAAGTTGTAGCATAGGAAATAAGCTTTTTGGTTTGGGGGGTGGGGCGGGCTGTAGGACCATAGTTATTCATCGTTTTCCCAAATCAATTAAATAATCGGACCACTCAAGCATCACAGGATCAGTTCGAATTGTGACATGCCTAATACAAATCAATTTGTGCTGCCCCCAGGGTACTAAATATCTGTTTTATAAGGATCTTTTGTTTGACACCTTCTGCATATACTTTGTAGTTATTTATTGGATGAGCGCCTATTGTTCTCATCTCTTTCTTCAAATGCCTTACCATGAACTTTTGAATAGATCTTTTTTTAATGCTTAGAACAATCTTGTGTGAATGCTTGGAATAGGGAGAAGGGGGTCTTTATTTAGAATTTCCAGGTGGGGTTTGACAATGAACAGAATGATTGCTGTTGTAATGTATGATTTTGACAATGTACTCTGGTCATACATGCAGTTCCACACGTAGAATAAAGTGTTATACATTAGTTATGCAAAACGAAAAGAAAAATCAAAATTTGAGATCAATCGATATTATGTCCTCTTGCAAATTTGTATAGCGAGATAAAATAAATGTTGATGATAATGACTGAGGGGCATATCATCAAGCCCCGGAGATAAAATTATCGCCGCTTTAGCGTCCGTTTTCGGACGGAAAGCGGCGATAATTTTATCGCCTAATCAGCAAGGTCACACTATCGCGTGAATCCTTGCATTATCGCCCTTTCCCCCAACGCCCATCTTTGCATCTCTAATGAGATGCAAAGTGGGCGTTCCTGCCCTGACATGACTGGAGAAATGTCGCTAAGCGACATTTCTCCAATTATCAACGGGCACGCTAACCTGCAGAGCGACAAGCAAAGTAGCGATAACCTCTGTTATCGCTACTTTTTTTACGCCTGCTTCAAAACTGACTTAGCCATGATATCCTATGTAAGGTGGATATCATGGCTAAGTATGCCTTGCCCTATCAGCAAGCTATCGCCAAACCTTGTGCGATTATCGCTGTATTTCCAGCGATAATCGCACAATTGGCAGCTTGCGCTCTGAATTTTATCGCTTTGGAGATAAGCAATGCGAATAGCACGCTATCTCTGCGATAAAATTCAGAGTTGGCCGGCAATAATTATCCTTGCGCTAAGAGCGCTGAGCGATAATTATCGCATGGCCTTGATGATATGCCCCTGAGTTTTAGAGAATCATAGTTCTTTAGCATTGACAAATCTACCAAATAATCACAATATGGTAATTTACACTAGCATACACTAGTAGTGACGTAAGTGCATTGCAAATAATGAAAATGGAGCAGCTCGAACTGATTACTACAGGACACCGTCCTCACCAATTCACAGGCCCACGCCCAATACGCATACGCAATGGGATGCCCCATGTCAGTCGCTCAAGCTCGTCTGGCCTTATAAGGTCCGCCCCAAAGAGCCTTGTAGAAGAGCGTAAATAGATGTCTGGCCTCACCCCATCTCAACAATCCCCAATCACCTGGGAGGGCGCAGGTGCCGCCGAAAAAGTACTCCAGACCTCCTGCACCGTGTTTTCCAATTTAGCAGAATATAAGAAATGGTTCAATTATAATTTCAAATGATGCTGAGCAAAATGTTGAATATGGAGGATCACACACTTCACAAATCAATAGAAACTAGACTTCATGTTATATGACTCCAATATTATTGACATGTAAAGGCAATGGAGATTAGATAGTGTGCATAGACTTGAAGAGCCTCAGTGGAACCATTTGGGTAGGTAGCCCTGATTCTGCGATTAGTTTAAGAAGAAGAAGCTTAGTTGAAGTTACTGAAAAGGCACATAGAACGACTGATAGAAATAACTATTCTCCTTCACATGTTGTTCTACTGGAAAAGTGGAAAGGGATTTGTTTTTCCTTGGTGGATATTTTAATATAAAATGTAAGCTAGATTTCATCAACATGTCCTGAAATATATATGCAGCTGACACCCGAATTAGCCGATTTGTGATATTCTTCTGTTGACCCAATGCTAACAACAGCAAGAAAACTTATTTTGTCAAAACGGAAGATACCTAGGCATCTGACATACCTAGCGGGCTGGATTTGCAGTACTAATACCAGGAGCATACATAACAGATAATCATGAATTAAACATGCAGTTGGTTCAGTTTAGTTTGCACAGGAAAGCAAATAACAGTGAGGATTTTTTAAACAGTATATGCATGTTTTTACTACAAAGTGCCAAGTGGCTGGCCTGGACATCTTTAAAAGACTATCTTTAAAAGAAGAAGCCAATCAAGTGGACTTCATTTTCCATTGCCCATATGCGCAGAAGTGATATCACTGAATTTCCTATCATCCATCTGCACAGGAAGTGATATCACTGTTTTCCCACACACAGTAGCCTGCGCTCCTTTCCCAGAAGGGTGCCCTGCTGGTGCGTCAAGTGTGTGCCAAAGTCAAGTCTGCGGGTGCCCATCCGCACCTGGACCACGCCAGGAATCCTGGTTCTCCTCTTACCCACCGATGCCCTGATGCTCTCCTCCATGCTCTCAACCCTGGCCACTGCTGCCACACCATACCACATGACATGGAAGGAATGTTTACATGTGCCTCCTGCAAGTTCTAATGCACTCTACGACAACCTAAACGCATGTTCTGACATACCTAGTGGGCTGGATTTGCAGTGCACATACCAGGAGTACACATAACAGACGTGGGTTCCGTACTCACTAAGCCACTGGAGTCAAGCTATCCTGGCTGAAGAGGGGTGAAACCCCGAAACCGGTCCTAGGATGCTTGATTCCGGTCCAGGGAAGGCATGGCTTGGCAGTTCGGTCTGGACTGTTCTCATGAGGCACAGGGTCAAGACTGATTTGCATATGGCCATGTCTGAACTGGGGTGGCGTGGTGAGCAAAATAAGGATGGATTAAACCCAGATCTGTGACTGGGGGTGAATGTTTTGCCAATGTGCAACATTCTGTCCATCATCTTGTGTGTTTTGCTGTTCGCCCTATGTGGGAAGGGTATGCCCAGACGTGGGTCCCGTACTCACTACGCCACTGGAGTCAAGCTATCCTGGCTGAAGAGGGGTGAAACCCTGAAACCGGTCCTAGGATGCTTGATTCCGGTCCAGGGAAGACATGGCTTGGCAGTTCGGTCTGGACTGTTCCCATGAGGCACAGGGTCAAGACTGATTTGCATATGGCCATGTCTGAACTGGGGTGGCGTGGTGAGCAAAATAAGGATGGATTAAACCCAGATCTGTGACTGGGGGTGAATGTTTTGCCAATGTGCAACATTCCGTACATCATCTTGTGTGTTTTGCTGTTCGCCCTATGTGGGAAGGGTATACCCAGACATGGGTCCCGTACTCACTACGCCACTGGAGTCAAGCTATCCTGGCTGAAGAGGGGTGAAACCCCGAAACCGGTCCTAGGATGCTTGATTCCGGTCCAGGGAAGACATGGCTTGGCAGTTCGGTCTGGACTGTTCCCATGAGGCACAGGGTCAAGACTGATTTGCATATGGCCATGTCTGAACTGGGGTGGCGTGGTGAGCCAAATAACGATGGATTAAACCCAGATCTGTGACTGGGGGTGAATGTTTTGCCAATGTGCAACATTCCGTCCATCATCTTGTGTGTTTTGCTGTTCGCCCTATGTGGGAAGGATATGCCCAGACGTGGGTCCCGTACTCACTACGCCACTGGAGTCAAGCTATCCTGGCTGAAGAGGGGTGAAACCCCGAAACCGGTCCTAGGATGCTTGATTCCGGTCCAGGGAAGACATGGCTTGGCAGTTCGGTCTGGACTGTTCCCATGAGGTACAGGGTCAAGACTTATTTGCATATTGCCATGTCTGAACTGGGGTGGCGTGGTGAGCAAAATAACGATGGATTAAACCCAGATCTGTGACTGGGGGTGACTGTTTTGCCAATGTGCAACATTCCGTCCATCATCTTGTGTGTTTTGATGATCGCCCTATGTGGGAAGGGTATGCACAGACGTCGGCCCCGTACTCACTACGCCACTGGAGTCAAGCTATCCTGGCTGAAGAGGGGTGAAACCCCGAAACCGGTCCTAGGAGGCTTAATTCCGGTCCAGGGAAGACATGGCTTGGCAGTTCGGTCTGGACTGTTCCCATGAGGCACAGGGTCAAGACTGATTTGCATATGGCCATGTCTGAACTGGGGTGGCGTGGTGAGCAAAATAACGATGGATTAAACCCAGATCTGTGACTGGGGGTGAATGTTTTCCCAATTTGCAACATTCCGTCCATCATCTTGTGTGTTTTGCTGTTCGCCCTATGTGGGAAGGGTATGCCCAGACGTGGGTCCCGTACTCACTACGCCACTGGAGTCAAGCTATCCTGGCTGAAGAGGGGTGAAACCCCAAAATCGGTCCTAAGATGCTTGATTCCGGTCCAAGGAAGACATGGCGTGGCAGTTCGGTCTGGACTGTTCCCATGAGGCACAGGGTCAAGACTGATTTGCATATGGCCATGTCTGAACTGGGGTGGCGTGGTGAGCAAAATAACGATGGATTAAACCCAGATCTGTGACTGGGGGTGAATGTTTTGGCAAGGTGCAACATTCCGTCCATCATCTTGTGTGTTTTGCTGTTCGCCCTATGTGGGAAGGGTATGCCCAGACGTGGGTCCCGTACTCACTATGCCACTGGAGTCAAGCTATCCTGGCTGAAGAGGGGTGAAACCCCGAAACCGGTCCTAGGATGCTTGATTCCGGTCCAGGGAAGACATGGCTTGGCAGTTCAGTCTGGACTGTTCCCATGAGGCACAGGGTAAAGACTGATTTGCATATGGCCATGTCTGAACCGGGGTGGCGTGGTGAGCAAAATAACGATGGATTAAACCCAGATCTGTGACTGGGGGTGAATGTTTTGCCAATGTGCAACATTCCGTCCATCATCTTGTGTGTTTTGCTGTTCGCCCTATGTGGGAAGGGTATGCCCAGACTTGGGTCCCGTACTCACTATGCCACTGGAGTCAAGCTATCCTGGCTGAAGAGGGGTGAAACCCCGAAACCGGTCCTAGGATGCTTGATTCCGGTCCAGGGAAGACATGGCTTGGCAGTTCAGTCTGGACTGTTCCCATGAGGCACAGGGTCAAGACTGATTTGCATATGGCCATGTCTGAACTGGGGTGGCGTGGTGAGCAAAATAACGATGGATTAAACCCAGATCTGTGACTGGGGGTGAATGTTTTGGCAAGGTGCAACATTACGTCCATCATCTTGTGTGTTTTGCTGTTCGCCCTATGTGGGAAGGGTATGCCCAGACGTGGGTCCCGTACTCACTATGCCACTGGAGTCAAGCTATCCTGGCTGAAGAGGGGTTAAACCCCGAAACCGGTCCTAGGATGCTTGATTCCGGTCCAGGGAAGACATGGCTTGGCAGTTCGGTCTGGACTGTTCCCATGAGGCACAGGGTCAAGACTGATTTGCATATGGTCATGTCTGAACTGGGGTGGCGTGGTGAGCAAAATAACGATGGATTAAACCCAGATCTGTGACTGGGGGTGACTGTTTTGCCAATGTGCAACATTCCGTCCATCATCTTGTGTGTTTTGATGATCGCCCTATGTGGGAAGGGTATGCACAGACGTCGGCCCCGTACTCACTACGCCACTGGAGTCAAGCTATCCTGGCTGAAGAGGGGTGAAACCCCGAAACCGGTCCTAGGAGGCTTAATTCCGGTCCAGGCAAGACATGGCTTGGCAGTTCGGTCTGGACTGTTCCCATGAGGCACAGGGTCAAGACTGATTTGCATATGGCCATGTCTGAACTGGGGTGGCGTGGTGAGCAAAATAACGATGGATTAAACCCAGATCTGTGACTGGGGGTGAATGTTTTCCCAATTTGCAACATTCCGTCCATCATCTTGTGTGTTTTGCTGTTCGCCCTATGTGGGAAGGGTATGCCCAGACGTGGGTCCCGTACTCACTACGCCACTGGAGTCAAGCTATCCTGGCTGAAGAGGGGTGAAACCCCAAAATCGGTCCTAAGATGCTTGATTCCGGTCCAAGGAAGACATGGCGTGGCAGTTCGGTCTGGACTGTTCCCATGAGGCACAGGGTCAAGACTGATTTGCATATGGCCATGTCTGAACTGGGGTGGCGTGGTGAGCAAAATAACGATGGATTAAACCCAGATCTGTGACTGGGGGTGAATGTTTTGGCAAGGTGCAACATTCCGTCCATCATCTTGTGTGTTTTGCTGTTCGCCCTATGTGGGAAGGGTATGCCCAGACGTGGGTCCCGTACTCACTACGCCACTGGAGTCAAGCTATCCTGGCTGAAGAGGGGTGAAACCCCGAAACCGGTCCTAGGATGCTTGATTCCGGTCCAGGGAAGACATGGCTTGGCAGTTCAGTCTGGACTGTTCCCATGAGGCACAGGGTAAAGACTGATTTGCATATGGCCATGTCTGAACCGGGGTGGCGTGGTGAGCAAAATAACGATGGATTAAACCCAGATCTGTGACTGGGGGTGAATGTTTTGCCAATGTGCAACATTCCGTCCATCATCTTGTGTGTTTTGCTGTTCGCCCTATGTGGGAAGGGTATGCCCAGACTTGGGTCCCGTACTCACTATGCCACTGGAGTCAAGCTATCCTGGCTGAAGAGGGGTGAAACCCCGAAACCGGTCCTAGGATGCTTGATTCCGGTCCAGGGAAGACATGGCTTGGCAGTTCAGTCTGGACTGTTCCCATGAGGCACAGGGTCAAGACTGATTTGCATATGGCCATGTCTGAACTGGGGTGGCGTGGTGAGCAAAATAACGATGGATTAAACCCAGATCTGTGACTGGGGGTGAATGTTTTGGCAAGGTGCAACATTACGTCCATCATCTTGTGTGTTTTGCTGTTCGCCCTATGTGGGAAGGGTATGCCCAGACGTGGGTCCCGTACTCACTATGCCACTGGAGTCAAGCTATCCTGGCTGAAGAGGGGTTAAACCCCGAAACCGGTCCTAGGATGCTTGATTCCGGTCCAGGGAAGACATGGCTTGGCAGTTCGGTCTGGACTGTTCCCATGAGGCACAGGGTCAAGACTGATTTGCATATGGTCATGTCTGAACTGGGGTGGCGTGGTGAGCAAAATAACGATGGATTAAACCCAGATCTGTGACTGGGGGTGAATGTTTTGACAATGTGCAACATTCCGTTCATCATCTTGTGTGTTTTGCTGTTCGCCCTATGTGGGAAGGGTATGCCCAGACGTGGGTCCCGTACTCACTACGCCTACTGGAGTCAAGCTATCCTGGCTGAAGTGGGGTGAAACCCCAAAATCGGTCCTAGGATGCTTGATTCCGGTCCAGGGAAGACATGGCGTGGCAGTTCGGTCTGGACTGTTCCCATGAGGCACAGGGTCAAGACTGATTTGCATATGGCCATGTCTGAACTGGGGTGGCGTGGTGAGCAAAATAACGATGGATTAAACCCAGATCTGTGACTGGGGGTGAATGTTTTGGCAAGGTGCAACATTCCGTCCACCATCTTGTGTGTTTTGCTGTTCGCCCTATGTGGGAAGGGTATGCCCAGACGTGGGTCCTGTACTCACTACGCCACTGGAGTCAAGCTATCCTGGCTGAAGAGGGGTGAAACCCCGAAACCGGTCCTAGGATGCTTGATTCCGGTCCAGGGAAGACATGGCTTGGCAGTTCGGTCTGGACTGTTCCCATGAGGCACAGGGTAAAGACTGATTTGCATATGGCCATGTCTGAACCGGGGTGGCGTGGTGAGCAAAATAACGATGGATTAAACCCAGATCTGTGACTGGGGGTGAATGTTTTGCCAATGTGCAACATTCCGTCCATCATCTTGTCTGTTTTGCTGTTTGCCCTATGTGGGAAGGGTATGCCCAGACGTTGGTCCCGTACTCACTACGCCACTGGAGTCAATCTATCCTGGATAAAGAGGGGTGAAACCCCGAAACCGGCCCTAGGATGCTTGATTCCGGTCCAGGGAAGACATGGCTTGGCAGTTCGGTCTGGAGTGTTCCCATGAGGCACAGGGTCAAGACTGATTTGCATATGGCCATGTCTGAACTGGGGTGGCGTGGTGAGCAAAATAACGATGGATTAAACCGAGATCTGTGACTGGGGGTGAATGTTTTGCCAATGTGCAACATTCCGTCCATCATCTTGTGTGTTTTGCTGATCACCCTATGTGGGAAGGGTATGCCCAGACGTGGGTCCCGTACTCACTACGCCACTGGAGTCAAGCTATCCTGGCTGAAGAGGGGTGAAACCCCGAAACCGGTCCTAGGATGCTTGATTCCGGTCCAGGGAAGACATGGCGTGGCAGTTCGGTCTGGACTGTTCCCATGAGGCACAGGGTCAAGACTGATTTGCATATGGCCATGTCTGAACTGGGGTGGCGTGGTGAGCAAAATAACAATGGATAAAACCCAGATCTGTGACTGGGGGTGAATGTTTTGGCAAGGTGCAACATTCCGTCCATCATCTTGTGTGTTTTGCTGTTCGCCCTATGTGGGAAGGGTATGCCCAGATGTGGGTCCCGTACTCACTACGCCACTGGAGTCAATCTATCCTGGCTGAAGAGGGGTGAAACCCCGAAACCGGTCCTAGGATGCTTGATTCCGGTCCAGGGAAGACATGGCTTGGCAGTTCGGTCTGGACTGTTCCCATGAGGCACAGGGTCAAGACTGATTTGCATCTGGCCATGTCTGAACTGGTGTGGCGTGGTGAGCAAAATAACGTTGGATTAAACCCAGATCTGTGACTGGGGGTGAATGTTTTGGCAAGGTGCAACATTCCGTCCATCATCTTGTGTGTTTTGCTGTTCGCCCTATGTGGGAAGGGTATGCCCAGACGTGGGACCCGTACTCACTACGCCACTGGAGTCAAGCTATCCTGGCTGAAGAGGGGTGAAACCCCGAAACCGGTCCTAGGATGCTTGATTCCGGTCCAGGGAAGACATGGCTTGGCAGTTCGGTCTGGACTGTTCCCATGAGGCACAGGGTAAAGACTGATTTGCATATGGCCATGTCTGAACCGGGGTGGCGTGGTGAGCAAAATAACGATGGATTAAACCCAGATCTGTGACTGGGGGTGAATGTTTTGGCATGGTGCAACATTCCGTCCATCATCTTGTGTGTTTTGCTGTTCGCCCTATGTGGGAAGGGTATGCCCAGACGTGGGTCCCGTACTCACTACGCCACTGGAGTCAATCTATCCTGGATGAAGAGGGGTGAAACCCCGAAACCGGCCCTAGGATGGTTGATTCCGGTCCAGGGAAGACATGGCTTGGCAGTTCGGTCTGGACTGTTCCCATGAGGCACAGGGTCAAGACTGATTTGCATCTGGCCATGTCTGAACTGGGGTGGCGTGGTGAGCAAAATAACGATGGATTAAACCCAGATCTGTGACTGGGGGTGAATGTTTTGCCAATGTGCAACATTCCGTCCATCATCTTGTGTGTTTTGCTGTTCGCCCTATGTGGGAAGGGTATGCCCAGACGTTGGTCCCGTACTCACTACGCCACTGGAGTCAATCTATCCTGGATAAAGAGGGGTGAAACCCCGAAACCGGCCCTAGGATGCTTGATTCCGGTCCAGGGAAGACATGGCTTGGCAGTTCGGTCTGGAGTGTTCCCATGAGGCACAGGGTCAAGACTGATTTGCATATGGCCATGTCTGAACTGGGGTGGCGTGGTGAGCAAAATAACGATGGATTAAACCGAGATCTGTGACTGGGGGTGAATGTTTTGCCAATGTGCAACATTCCGTCCATCATCTTGTGTGTTTTGCTGATCACCCTATGTGGGAAGGGTATGCCCAGACGTGGGTCCCGTACTCACTACGCCACTGGAGTCAAGCTATCCTGGCTGAAGAGGGGTGAAACCCCGAAACCGGTCCTAGGATGCTTGATTCCGGTCCAGGGAAGACATGGCGTGGCAGTTCGGTCTGGACTGTTCCCATGAGGCACAGGGTCAAGACTGATTTGCATATGGCCATGTCTGAACTGGGGTGGCGTGGTGAGCAAAATAACAATGGATAAAACCCAGATCTGTGACTGGGGGTGAATGTTTTGGCAAGGTGCAACATTCCGTCCATCATCTTGTGTGTTTTGCTGTTCGCCCTATGTGGGAAGGGTATGCCCAGATGTGGGTCCCGTACTCACTACGCCACTGGAGTCAATCTATCCTGGCTGAAGAGGGGTGAAACCCCGAAACCGGTCCTAGGATGCTTGATTCCGGTCCAGGGAAGACATGGCTTGGCAGTTCGGTCTGGACTGTTCCCATGAGGCACAGGGTCAAGACTGATTTGCATCTGGCCATGTCTGAACTGGTGTGGCGTGGTGAGCAAAATAACGTTGGATTAAACCCAGATCTGTGACTGGGGGTGAATGTTTTGGCAAGGTGCAACATTCCGTCCATCATCTTGTGTGTTTTGCTGTTCGCCCTATGTGGGAAGGGTATGCCCAGACGTGGGACCCGTACTCACTACGCCACTGGAGTCAAGCTATCCTGGCTGAAGAGGGGTGAAACCCCGAAACCGGTCCTAGGATGCTTGATTCCGGTCCAGGGAAGACATGGCTTGGCAGTTCGGTCTGGACTGTTCCCATGAGGCACAGGGTAAAGACTGATTTGCATATGGCCATGTCTGAACCGGGGTGGCGTGGTGAGCAAAATAACGATGGATTAAACCCAGATCTGTGACTGGGGGTGAATGTTTTGGCATGGTGCAACATTCCGTCCATCATCTTGTGTGTTTTGCTGTTCGCCCTATGTGGGAAGGGTATGCCCAGACGTGGGTCCCGTACTCACTACGCCACTGGAGTCAATCTATCCTGGATGAAGAGGGGTGAAACCCCGAAACCGGCCCTAGGATGGTTGATTCCGGTCCAGGGAAGACATGGCTTGGCAGTTCGGTCTGGACTGTTCCCATGAGGCACAGGGTCAAGACTGATTTGCATCTGGCCATGTCTGAACTGGGGTGGCGTGGTGAGCAAAATAACGATGGATTAAACCCAGATCTGTGACTGGGGGTGAATGTTTTGCCAATGTGCAACATTCCGTCCATCATCTTGTGTGTTTTGCTGTTCGCCCTATGTGGGAAGGGTATGCCCAGGCGTGGGTCCCGTACTCACTACGCCACTGGAGTCAAGCTATCCTGGCTGAAGAGGGGTGAAACCCCGGAACTGGTCCTAGGATGCTTGATTCCGGTCCAGGGAAGACATGGCTTGGCAGTTCGGTCTGGACTGTTCCCATGAGGCACAGGGTCAAGACTGATTTGCATATGGCCATGTCTGAACTGGGGTGGAGTGGTGAGCAAAATAACGATGGATTAAACCCAGATCTGTGACTGGGGGTGAATGTTTTGGCAAGGTGCAACATTCCGTCCATCATCTTGTGTGTTTTGCTGTTCGCCCTATATGGGAAGGGTATGCCCAGATGTGGGTCCCGTACTCACTATGCCACTGGAGTCAATCTATCCTGGCTGAAGAGGGGTGAAACCCCGAAACCGGTCCTAGGATGCTTGATTCCGGTCCAGGGAAGACATGGCTTGGCAGTTCGGTCTGGACTGTTCCCATGAGGCACAGGGTCAAGACTGATTTGCATAAGGCCATGTCTGAACTGGGGTGGCGTGGTGAGCAAAATGACGATGGATTGAACCCAGATCTGTGACTGGGGGTGAATGTTTTGCCAATGTGCAACATTCCGTCCATCATCTTGTGTGTTTTGCTGATCGCCTTATGTGGGAAGGGTATGCTCAGACGTGGGTCCCGTACTCACTACGCCACTAGAGTCAAGCTATCCTGGCTGAAGAGGGGTGAAACCCCGAAACCGGCCCTAGGATGCTTGATTCCGGTCCAGGGAAGACATGGCTTGGCAGTTCGGTCTGGACTGTTCCCATGAGGCACAGGGTCAAGACTGATTTGCATCTGGCCATGTCTGAACTGGTGTGGCGTGGTGAGCAAAATAACGATGGATTAAACCCAGATCTGTGACTGGGGGTGAATGTTTTGCCAATGTGCAACATTCCGTCCATCATCTTGTGTGTTTTGCTGTTCGCCTTATGTGGGAAGGGTATGCCCAGACGTGGGTCCCGTACTCACTACTCCACTGGAGTCAAGCTATCCTGACTGAAGAGGGGTGAAACCCCGAAACCGGTCTTAGGATGCTTGATTCCGGTCCAGTGAAGACATGGCTTGGCAGTTCGGTCTGGACTGTTCCCATGATGCACAGGGTCAAGACTGATTTGCATATGGCCATGTCTGAACTGGGGTGGCGTGGTGAGCAAAATAACGATGGATTAAACCCAGATCTGTGACTGGGGGTGAATGTTTTGCCAATGTGCAACATTCCGTCCATCATCTTGTGTGTTTTGCTGTTCACCCTATGTGGGAAGGCTATGCCCAGACGTGGGTCCTGTACTCACTACGCCACTGGAGTCAAACTATCCTGGCTGAAGAGGGGTGAAACCCTGAAACTGGTCCGAGGATGCTTGATTCCGGTCCAGGGAAGACATGGCTTGGCAGTTCGGTCTGGACTGTTCCCATGAGGCACAGGGTCAAGACTGATTTGCATATGGCCATGTCTGAACTGGGGTGGCGTGGTGAGCAAAATAACGATGGATTAAACCCAGATCTGTGACTGGGGGTGAATGTTTTGCCAATGTGCAACATTCCGTCCATCATCTTGTGTGTTTTGTTGTTCGCCCTATATGGGAAGGGTATGCCCAGACGTGGGTCCCGTACTCACTACGCCACTGGAGTCAAGCTATCCTGGCTGAAGAGGGGTGAAACCCCGAAACTGGTCCTAGGATGCTTGATTCCGGTCCAGGGAAGACATGGCTTGGCAGTTCGGTCTGGACTGTTCCCATGAGGCACAGGGTCACCTGCAGGGACCTCACCAATGGAGTAGGAGGAGGAATCCCCATCGTCCACAGGAACTCTCTCAAAGTCTCAACCAACACCGACGACACCCTCAGCACCGCCGAACACCTGCACTTCCAGATCCACACCGATCCCAACACCACCCTCAGAGGAACCCTCATCTACAGACCTCCCGGACCACAAGCACAGCTCAGCAACTCCATCACCGACCTCGTCAGCACAAACACCCTCACCTCCACGGACAACATCCTCCTCGGGGACCTGAACTTCCACCTCGAGAACAACGACAACACCAACTCTTCCACCCTGATCGCCAACCTCGCCAACCTCGGACTCAGACAACTCGTCACTACACCCACCCACTCCGCCCGCCACACGCTTGACCCCATCTTCTCCGCAAGCTCCCACATCCCCTTCAACCACACCACCGAGCTCCACTGGACCGATCACCGCTGCATCCACTTCACCTTCCGGAAACCCACCACACACCCAACAGATGCTGCGCCGCTGCTGGAGCAAAGTCACCGAAGACCAGCTTTCCACCACCCTCGCCCGGAGCCCACCCGCAGATCCGACCGACCCCAACACCGCCGCTCACAACCTCAAACATTGAATCAGCGACTGCGCCAACACCCTCGCCCCGCTCAAGAAGCCCTCTAACACCCACACTAGCAAGAAAGCCAGCTGGTTCACCGAAGACCTCCAGGCCTCCAAGCGAACCTGCTGAAAACTAAAAAAAAACTGGATCCGTGAACGAACACCGGAAAGCTACACAGCCCACAAGAACGCCACCCGCAGACACCACCACCTCATCAGATCCGCCAAAAAGACCTCCTTCAAAGACCACCTAGACAACAACGCGCACAACAGCAAAGCGCTCTTCAACATCGTGAAGGAACTCTCCAACCCCAGCTCTAACACCAATGACATCCCACCCTCACAAGACCTGTGCAACTCGCTGGCCACCTTCTTCCATCGCAAGATCGCAGACATCCACGTCAGCTTCAACGCCGTCACCACCCCGGCAACAACTGAGACCCCCGCTCCCACGACCACCACCCGCACCAACCGCCTGATCACCTGGACCAACATCAACGACGACGACACCATCAAGATCATGAACACCGTCCACTCTGGATCCCCGGAAGACCCCTGCCCACACCACATCTTCAACAAAGCCAGCAGCACCATCGCACCCCATCTCCGGAAAACTATAAACATCTCCTTCGTGATAGCGACCTTCCCGGAGAGCTGGAAGCACGCAGAGATCAACGCCTTACTCAAGAAACCCAAGGCAGACCGCAAGGACCTTAAGAACGTCCGACCCATCTCCCTGCTCCCGTTCCCGGCAAAGATCATCGAAAAGGCTGTCAACAAACAACTGACCAGCTTCCTCGAGGAGAACAGCATCCTGGACCCGTCTGAGTCCGGATTCCGCAGCAACCACTGCACCGAAACTGCCCTCATCGCCGCCACCGATGACATCAGGACCCTGCTAGATAACGGAGAAACAGCGGCCCTCATCCTCCTGGACCTGTCAGCCGCCTTCGACACGGTCTTCCACCGCACACTACGAACACGCCTCCACGACGCCGGAATCCAAGAGAAGGCCCTGGACTGGACCTCCTCCTTCCTCTACGGCAGAACGCAGAGCGTCCGCCTCCCCCCCTTCTGCTCTGAAGCCACCGAGATCATCTGCGGCGTACCCCAAGGCTCATCCCTCATCCCAACGTTGTTCAACGTCTACATGGCACCACTCGCCCACATCGCACGACGGCACGACCTCAACATCATCTCCAATGCCAACGACACCCAGCTGATCCTCTCCCTCACCAAGGACCCCCACACCGCCAAAACAAACCCCCACAAAGGAATAAAGGCCGCTGCCGACTGGATGAGGAAAAGCCGACTGAAGCTGAACTCGGACAAGACGGTGGTCCTCATCCTCGGATCCACCCCCTCGGCCTGGGACGACTCTCGGTGGCCGACTGCACTAGGAACACCCCCAACACCCACTGACCATGCACGCAACCTAGGGGTCATGCTCGACTCCACCCTCTCCATGACGAAGCAGGTCAACGCCGTCTCCTCCTCCTGCTTCAACACCCTCCGCATGCTTCGCAGGATCTTCAAGTGGATCCCCAACGAAACAAGAAGGACAGTCACCCAGGACCTCGTCAGCAGTAGACTGGACTACGGAAATGCATCCAGAACGCCTCCGCACGCCTGATCCTCGACATCCTTCGCCGCAGCCACATCACACCCCACCTGAAAAACCTGCACTGGCTCCCTGTCAACAAGAGGATAACCTTCAAACTCCTCACCCACGCACACAAGGCACTCCACAACACCGGTCCAATGTACCTCAACAGCCGACTCAGCCACTACACCCCCACCCGCCAGCTCCGCTCCGCAGACCGCGCCCTCGCCGCCGTCCCCCGCATCGAAAGAGTAACCGCCGGCAGCAGATCATTCTCCCACCTCGCCGCCAAGACATGGAACACCCTCCCCATTCACCTGCGGCAGACCAAAGACCTTCTGACCTTCAGAAGACTCCTCAAGACCTGGCTCTTCGAACAGTAGCAGCTCCCCCTCCTAGCGCCTTGAGACCCTCGCGGGTATGTAGTGCGCTTTACAAATGCCATGATTGATTGATTGATTGATTGATTTTGGTCCAGGGAAGACATGGCTTGGCAGTTCGGTCTGGACTGTTCCCATGAGGCACAGGGTCAAGACTGATTTGCATATGGCCATGTCTGAACTGGGGTGGTGTGGTGAGCAAAATAACGATGGATTAAACCCAGATCTGTGACTGGGGTTGAAAGTTTTGCCAATGTGCAACATTCCGTCCATCATCTTGTGTGTTTTGCTGTTCGCCCTATGTGGGAAGGGTATGCCCAGACGTGGGTCCCGTACTCACTACGCCACTGGAGTCAAGCTATCCTGGCTGAAGAGGGGTGAAATCCCGAAACCGGTCCTAGGATGCTTGAATCCGGTCCAGGTAAGACATGGCTTGGCAGTTCGGTCTGGACTCTTCCCATGAGGCACAGGGTCAAGACTGATTTGCATATGGCCATGTCTGAACTGGGGTGGTGTGGTGAGCAAAATAACGATGGATTAAACCCAGATCTGTCACTGGGGGTGAATGTTTTGCCAATGTGCAAAATTCCGTCCATCATCTTGTGTGTTTTGCTGTTCGCCCTATGTGGGAAGGGTATGCCCAGACGTGAGTCCCGTACTCACTACGCCACTGGAGTCAAGCTATCCTGGCTTAAGAGGGGTGAAATCCCGAAACCGGTCCTAGGATGCTTGATTCCGGTCCAGGGAAGACGTGGCTTGGCATTTCGGTCTGGACTGTTCCCATGAGGCACAGGGTCAAGACTGGTTTGCATATGGCCATGTCTGAACTGGGGTGGCGTGGAGAGCAAAATAACAATGGATTAAACCCAGATCTGTGACTGGGGGTGAATGTTTTGCCAATGTGCAAAATTCCGTCCATCATCTTGTGTGTTTTGCTGTTCGCCCTATGTGGGAAGGGTATGCCCAGACGTGGGTCCCGTACTCACTACGCCACTGGAGTCAAGCTATCCTGGCTGAAGAGGGGTGAAACCCCGAAACCGGTCCTAGGATGCTTGATTCCGGTCCAGGTAAGACATGGCTTGGCAGTTCGGTCTGGACTGTTCCCATGAGGCACAGCGTCAAGACTGATTTGCATATGGCCATGTCTGAACTGGGGTGGCGTGGTGAGCCAAATAACGATGGATTAAACCCAGATCTGTGACTGGGGGTGAATGTTTTGCCAATGTGCAACATTCCGTCCATCATCTTGTGTGTTTTGCTGTTCGCCCTATGTGGGAAGGGTAAGCCCAGACGTGGGTCCCGTACTCACTACGCCACTGGAGTCAAGCTATCCTGACTGAAGAGGGGTGAAACCCCGAAACCGGTCCTAGGATGCTTGATTCCGGTCCAGGGAAGACATGGCTTGGCAGTTCGGTCTGGACTGTTCCCATGAGGCACAGGTTCAAGACTGATTTGCATATGGCCATGTCTGAACTGGGGTGGCGTGGTGAGCAAAATAACAATGGATTAAACCCAGATCTGTGACTGGGGGTGAATGTTTTGCCAATGTGCAACATTCCGTCCATCATCTTGTGTGTTTTGCTGTTCGCCCTATGTGGAAAGGGTATGCCCAGACGTGGGTCCCGTACTCACTACGCCACTGGAGTCAAGCTATCCTGGCTGAAGAGGGGTGAAACCCCGAAACTGGTCCTGGGATGCTTGATTCCGGTCCAGGGAAGACGTGGCTTGGCAGTTCGGTCTGGACTGTTCCCATGAGGCACAGGGTAAGACTGGCTTGCATATGGCCATGTCTGAACTGGGGTGGCGTGGTGAGCAAAATAACGATGGATTAAACCCAGATCTGTGACTGGGGGTGAATGTTTTGCCAATGTGCAACATTCCGTCCATCATCTTGTGTGTTTTGCTGTTCGCCCTATGTGGGAAGTGGGAAGGGTTTGCCGAGACGTGGGTCCCGTACTCACTACGCCACTGGAGTCAAGCTATCCTGGCTGAAGAGGGGTGAAACCCCGAAACCGGTCCTAGGATGCTTGATTCCGGTCCAGGGAAGACATGGCTTGGCAGTTCGGTCTGGACTGTTCCCATGAGGCACAGGGTCAAGACTTATTTGCATATGGCCATGTCGGAACTGGGGTGGCGTGGTGAGCAAAATAACGATGGATTAAACCCAGATCTATGACTGGGGGTGAATGTTTTGCCAATGTGCAACATTCCGTCCATCTTCTTGTGTGTTTTGCTGTTCGCCCTATGTGGGAAGGGTATGCCCAGACGTCGGTCCCGTACTCACTACGCCACTGGAGTCAAGCTATCCTGACTGAAGAGGGGTGAAACCCCGAAACCGATCCTAGGATGCTTGATTCCGGTCCAGGGAAGACATGGCTTGGCAGTTCGGTCTGGACTGTTCCCATGAGGCACAGGTTCAAGACTGATTTGCATATGGCCATGTCTGAACTGGGGTGGCGTGGTGAGCAAAATAACAATGGATTAAACCCAGATCTGTGACTGGGGGTGAATGTTTTGCCAATGTGCAACATTCCGTCCATAATCTTGTGTGTTTTGCTGTTCGCCCTATGTGGGAAGGGTATGCCCAGACGTGGGTCCCGTACTCACTACGCCACTGGAGTCAAGCTATCCTGGCTGAAGAGGGGTGAAACCCCAAAACCGGTCCTAGTATGCTTGATTCCGGTCCAGGGAAGACGTGGCTTGGCAGTTCAATCTGGACTGTTCCCATAAGGCACAGGGTCAAGACTGGTTTGCATATGGCCATGTCTGAACTGGGGTGGCGTGGTGAGCAAAATAACGATGGATTAAACCCAGATCTGTGACTGGGGGGTGAATGTTTTGCCAATGTGCAACATTCTGTCCATCATCTTGTGTGTTTTGCTGTTCGCCCTATGTGGGAAGGGTATGCCCAGACGTGGGTCCCGTACTCACTACGCCACTGGAGTCAAGCTATCCTGGCTGAAGAGGGGTGAAACCCCGAAACCGGTCCTAGGATGCTTGATTCCAGTCCAGGGAAGACATGGCTTGGCAGTTCGGTCTGTACTGTTCCCATGAGGCACAGGGTCAAGACTGATTTGCATATGGCCATGTCTGAACTGGGGTGGCGTGGTGAGCAAAATAACAATGGATTAAACCCAGATCTGTGACTGGGGGTGAATGTTTTGCCAATGTGCAACATTCCGTCCATCATCTTGTGTGTTTTGCTGTTCGCCCTATGTGGGAAGGGTATGCCCAGACGTGGGTCCCGCACTCACTACGCCACTGGAGTCAAGCTATCCTGGCTGAAGAGGGTGGAAACCCCGAAACCGGTCCTAGGATGCTTGATTCCGGTCCAGGGAAGACATGGCTTGGCAGTTCGGTCTGGACTGTTCCCATGAGGCACAGGGTCAAGTCTGATTTGCATATGGCCATGTCTGAACTGGGGTGGCGTGGTGAGCAAAATAACGATGGATTAAACCCAGATCTGTGACTGGGGGTGAATGTTTTGCCAATGTGCAACATTCCGTCCATCATCTTGTGTGTTTTGCTGTTTGCCCTAAGTGGGAAGGGTATGCCCAGACGTGGGTCCCCTACTCACTACGCCACTGGAGTCAAGCTATCCTGGCTGAAGAGGGGTGAAACCCTGAAACTGGTCCTAGGATGCTTGATTCCGGTCCAGAAAAGACATGGCTTGGCAGTTCGGTCTGGACTGTTCCCATGAGGCACAGGGTCAAGACTGATTTGCATATGGCTATGTCCGAACTGGGGTGGCGTGGTGAGCAAAATAATGATGGATTAAACCCAGATCTGTGACGGGGGTGAATGTTTTGCCAATGTGCAACATTCCGTCCATCATCTTGTGTGTTTTGCTGACTCTATGCTAACAACAGCAAGAAAACTTATTTTGTCAAAATGGAAGATCCCTAGGCATCCGGCATACCTAGCGGGCTGGATTTGCAGTACTAATACCAGGAGCATACATAACAGATAATCATGAATTAAACATGCAGTTGGTTCAGTTTAGTTTGCACAGGAAAGCAAATAATAGTGAGGAATTTTAAACAGTATATGTATGATTTTACTACACAGTGCCAAGTGGCTGGCCTGGACATCTTTAAAAGACCATCTTTAAAAGAAGAAGCCAATCAAGTGGACTTCATTTTCCATTGCCCATATGCGCAGGAGTGATATCACTGAATTTCCTATCATCCATCTACACAGGAAGTGACATCACTGTTTTCCCACACACAGTAGCCTGCGCTCCTTTCCCAAAAGGGTGCCCCGCTGGTGCGTCAAGTCTGTGCCAAAGGCAAGTCTGTCTGTGCCCATCTGCACCTGGACCACGCCAGGAATCCTGGTTCTCCTCTTACCCACCGATACCCTGATGCTCTCCTCCATGCTCTTAACCCTGGCCACTGCTGCCACACCATACCACATAACATGGAAGGAATGTTTACATGTGCCTCCTACAAGTTCTAATGCACTCTCCCACACCCTAAACACATGTCCTGAAATATATATGCAGCTGACACCCTCCCGAATTAGCCAATTTGTGATATTCTTCTGTTGACCCTATGCTAACAACAGCAAGAAAACCTATTTTGTCAAAACGGAAGATCCCTAGGCATCTGACATACCTAGCGGGCTGGATTTGCAGTGCAAATACCAGGAGCACACATAACAGATAATCATGAATTAAACATGCAGTTGGTTCAGTTTAGTTTGCACAGGAAAGCAAATATTATTGAGGAATCTTAAACAGTATATGTATGTTTTTACTACACATTGCCAAGTGGCTGGCCTGGACATCTTTAAAAGACCATCTTTAAAAGAAGAAGCCAATCAAGTGGACTTCATTTTCCATTGCCCATATGCGCAGGAGTGATATCACTGAATTTTCTATCATCCATCTGCACAGGAAGCTACATCACTGTTTTCCCACACACAGTAGCCTGTGCTCCTTTCTCCTTCAAGGGCCTGATTAATGGCGGCTGCGGCGCTGACGGACCCAGAAGGGTGCCCCGCTGGTGCGTCAAGTGTGTGCCAAAGGCAAGTCTGTCTGTGCCCATCTGCACCTGGACCATGCCAGGAATCCTGGTTCTCCCCTTACCCACTGATACCCTGATGCTCTCCTCCATGCTCTTAACCCTGGCCACTGCTGCCACACCATACCACATAACATGGAAGGAATGTTTACATGTGCCTCCTGCAAGTTCTAATGCACTCTCCCACACCCTAAACACACCACTCCTGCACTAGCTAACGCTCACACAAACCAGACACCATCCAAACAACACACAAAACTTGCATCCATACTCTTCACCAGCTACATGGAACACCTCACGTTCAAGATACGCATTTGAGCCAACTCCTCTTTAGGTGGAACCCTCGTATACAGACCACCAGTAGCCCGTACCAATTTTGGCAGAGACATCACAGACTTTGTTGCACACCTAATAATCAATGCTAGCACCTCAGAGACCTTAACTTTCACCTCAAAGACCACACCAACCCAAACTCTATGGTCCTTTTAGAAGAACTCAGAAACCTTGGCTTTACCTAGCACATTACCGTACCGACCCACACCTATCTAGTGGCCCAATTTTCCCCTCAATCAGCAACACCACAGTCTTCAAGCCAGCAACTATGACTGGGATAGACCACGCCCTCATCAGTTTCAGCATATACATTATGCACCATCACAGGCCTACCACCACTGAAAGATCGAGCTGCAGCTGGAAAAGCATCTCAGAAGAAGGCTGGGTTTCCGTCCTCTTCAAGAACCAGTCCAAACACACCAGTGACTTGCTGAAAGCGATAAAAAATCTCAACAGCTGGATCACCGCAAGCACCGACACCCTGAAGCGCACCCCAACATCAATATTTTGAGCACGGGGCAGCTGGTACACAGAGGAACTATGTTTGACGAAACTCCACTGCAAGCACATAGAGGGAAAATGGAGAACAAGTTCAGACACCGAAGCACAGATAGAGACATCTTTAAATAAGCCCTAAGACATTTCCACTAGCAGCTATGGAACATCCAGGGCCGGCTCCTCCATTAGGGCGGAGGAGCGTCGCCCCACTGCTTTCTCGCAGTGCAAGAAGTAGAAACATAAAATGGTATTTTAAATACCATTTTATGTTTCTGCTTCTTGCGCTGCGAGAAAGCAGAAGGCAGGGTATGCCTGGTTGGGGGTTAGGAGGGTATGCCTGGTTGGAGCCGGGCGGGTGGGCGGGTCTGGTAGGAGTGGCTTGCCAACTGTTGGGCGCTGTCCACACCACTCACAATGCCGCCATTGCAGCGTTGTAATTGGCTTAGGGGAGGGGAGGGAGGATGCATGCTTCCTGCTACTGCTGAACGAGAGACCTGGCCAGAAGCGGAGGCGGCGCAGGACCTGGTAAGATATATATATATATATATATATATACATATTTTTAACCGCCACTCCCGTGCGAACCCCCGCGTGACATAAACGTGAGTCATGGGAGCCACGACTGGGAACATCAAGTGCATAGCTCATGCAGATCGCATCAACTCCAGGACTAACAGAAGCAAGGAAACTTCACCATCATCAAAGTTTTCACTGGGCCTCTTTCCGCCTTTAGCAACATCGACCCCTCATGGGACCTTTGCAACATGTTCTCAGAATTCTTCTGTAACAAAGTCATCTCCATATACAGTAACTTCAACAATCAACCGAACCCCGCAACTGTGGCAACTCAACTTTCCATCACAGTCGATGAGCAAACCCTGACCTCCTGGCCTGCTATCACCACAATCAAAATCTCCTCTACCATGATCACCATCCACTCTGGGGCTCCGTCTGACCCTTGTCCCCCCACACCTTCAAAAAAGCACTCCTACCAATTGGCAAAGTACTAACACCCATCCTCAATGCCTCCATTGACTTAGCCCACTCCTGGAAACTTGAAAACATGCCACCATCTTGCTACTGCTTAAGGAACCATCCACTGACCCAGCCCGCTTTCCAACTACAGACCCAGCTACCTCCCACCAAAAACGGCAAAGGTCCTAGAGAAACAAATTAACTGCCACTGCACCGACGACCTCAGCAACCACCAGAAACAGCACTCATCGCAGCCACAAATGACCTCAGCGTGTTCCTTGACAGAGGAGACACAGCAGTCCTCATTCTTCTAGACCTCTCTGCAGCATTTGACACGGTCTCACATGCCATCCTCCGCAGGCCCCAGCACGAGATTGGCATGCAAGGACCAGCTCTTCCTGGATCTGCTCCTTCTTAATAATTAGAACATAAGCTCTCAGCCTGGCACCTTACTCCTCAGAAGCCAGCAAATTTCTCTGCAGAGTGCCTCAAGGTGCATTGCTCAGCTCCAATGTCATCTTTGCACATGACGTCAACATCCTCTCCTAAACAGATGGCACGCAACTCATACTCTCCTTTTTGGAAAAGACCTCCAACATAAGAAACAAGTTAATTGCCTGCATGACCAAAGTCACTTTCTGGATGTAAGCCAACTGTTTTAAGTTCAATACGGACAAGACAGAAGTAGTGATATTTGGCAATAACATCTTAACATGGAACTCCAAATGGTGGCCGGCCGAACTCGGACCCACACCCAGAACTCACGTCAGGAACATCAGAATAATCATCAACAGTGAACTTGATATGACAGCACAAGTCAACGCCATCACTACATTCTGCTTCCACACTGTGAAGCAACAGTAAAAAACCTGTCACTCATGCTCTAGTCACAAGCAAGCTGGACTATATGAACACCCTCTACACAAGGATCCCCACGCAACTCACTAGAAGACTACAAACCATCCACAACCCAGCACTCATCCTCAAGCTCCCACAAGGCACTCACATCACATCTCACCTCAGGAAACTGCACTGGCTCGGGATACACAAACATGCTCAATTCAAATTCCCCAAACACATTCAAGGTACCACACAACTCAGGCTCCACCTACCTGAACAGTTGCATCTCCGTCCACCAACCACCTAGATACATCAGCTCTGCAGGACTCCTACTCGCACACATTGCACACATATACAGAAATAGAGCAGGACATGGGCGTTCTTTTACATCGCTCCTAAAGTGTGGAACAACCTCCCACTTCACATCAGAGCCTCCTCCTCTCTTCTAAAATTCCGCAGTAAGCTGTAGGCCTGGCTTTCCATTTAATCAATCTATAATATAAAGGGCTAGGCATACACACCTGCACATCAGAAGAATACCCTCATGGGGGATAGCACCCTTTGAAATACACATAACCTAACACCTCAAATCGACAATTTAATGGAAGTCAAATGCCTAGGGATTTAGGAGTCCTAACTTGGGTTTTGTGCTCTGAAATGTCACAGTATTTTCCCGCTGAAGAAGATAGGATCTCAGAGGACCCCAGATCTCTCCTGGGCTAGATGTTTCCTTGTATGTATCATGTCTTTCAGCCACTCACTGACTTTGGGGTTGGGTTTTGGTCCTCAGTGAATTGCTATCTGACTTTTTGAGAGTAGCTGTACTAATGATGTGACTCTCCTAGGGATGTATTCACGTACCTTAGCTGGGTGAACATGGGCATTATTGGGATGGATTACCCAGTTATGTCTTAGATGACGGTGAAAAATGTATACCACTATACAGGGATTTGCAGATAAGCCCAAGTAAAGGGAAGGAACCCTTCTTTGAGGGACTGATATAAATTATATTTGGAATCTTCTGTCTGACTACATTTACTCAGACTATCAGGAGTCTGGTAGATTAGCATTAAAATGCATTAGCCAAAGTTTGTAATTTGGGGAGTGGGCACTAGTCTGGGCGAAGCAATACTGCCATGCCTCCCCTATTACCTGTTGGTTTAAGTCAGTTCTCTACCCCTCTCTAACAGTTGGCTTGATGAGCGGTGCATCTTTCTGCATGGCATTACATAGTCAAGACACCAGGTGTCTGGATGAGGTGGATCCCAAAAACACTATAAGGGTTTGGAGTTGCTGTGGTGCTTCGAGAGTCTCTTGAATGTAGACATATGCACCTCCCAGAAAATGTTTAATAGAAAGACGTCAGGAGGGGTGCAATCTGGTGTGACTTGTTTCGCTGTTAAGAGGGAAAGTTTCCTTACAGAAAGTTATTACTGAGTATGGACAGATTGATAGATGCATGATGGCCTTCTTGTCTAATGTTGGTGGTAGATCTGAATTGTGTAGAAGGGAGGTTTCAGGTGCATACATTTTATCTAGTTTAGCAATAGTACATTGATTGTCTCAAGTCAATACTGTGCACGCCAGATTGTCTATCTCTGTGACATGGAGGGTAGCTGCCTGGTATAATGCAATATTTAGGGACACAGGGTGTGCATTATCTATCTTGACTGACACATGTTGCTGATGTGGTGTTGGGTGTTATCCATAGTGAGCGTATTGGGTCTGAGAGCATAAATACTACCATTCAAAGTCTGGAGTTATAAAGCCACCTCATTCTTATAGTATGTGAGGCTTTCCCGTTTTAGTCTTGGCTGGTTCTCTGCCCATGCACACTTCATAATTAATTATATGAGGCCACTAAAAAGTGAATTGTATTGTATCGTATTGTAATTGTATTTATATAGCGCTTACTACCCCTGACGAGGCTTCGAAGCGCTTTTTCGGCGAGTAGCACGCTACTCCAGGACCCATAGAGGATTAGTGTTGAATTAGTATAGTGAACTATGAAAGTAATTTTAAGTGGTGGATAGGTTAGTCAGTTATTTGGATTCGGAAGGATACCAGAAGGATAGAGGAGGAAAAAAGTTTTATATTTATATATTGCTTGTTACCCCTGATGGGGTGTTGAAGGGCTTTTTTTTGGCGAGTAGCACGCCACTCCGGAAACCCATAAAGCATTAGTGGTGAATTAGTATGGTGAAATATGAAAGTAATTTGAGTGGTGGATATTAGTCAGTTATTTGGAGTGAGAAGGATAGCAGAAGGATAGAAGGGAAATGAAAGTTTTGCATTCATATAGCACCTGTCACCCCTGATGGGTGTTGAAGCGCTTTTCTGGTGAGGAGCACGCTACTCCGGAACCTATAAAGGATTAGTGTTGAAAATTAGTATAGTGAAATATGAAGTAATTTGGTTGGTGGATATGTTATTCAGTTATTTGAATGGAGAAGGGTAGGCAGCGGGATAGAAGAGGGGAAGAGGTTTGTATTTATATAGCGCTTGATACCCCTGATGTCCCTACTGACTTCCATCTGAATGACTGTTACACTATGCTCATTCTTCTCAAACCCACGTAGTCAGCAAATGCGTTCCATTTTTTATGGACAAATCAAAGGAATTCCGTTCACGGAGCAACTCTTTGTGCCGTTCGACCAGCTAGGTAGGGGTCCACTCTTGCCCATGCAGGGGGTAGTGCACTGGCTGTCTGCATCACCTTCTGCCACAGCAAAGCGTTCACTCCAGGGAAGAATAAGGGCGCACTGCTTCACTCTACACTGGTGAGCCCTTACAAGACATCAGCAGTGCAGCTACCTGGAAGAGCAGGCAACATGTTCACCAAGCACTGATGCCTGGATATGAACGCAGAAGTCGACTCAGCAGTCATCCGCAAAATGTTTCAGCGAAAGTGAGCCTAATCGTCATAATTGTCATGTACTGCTTACTATTCATATTCAAGCATGTGCATATAGGGCAGATCCAATGCATGGGAAGTAATTAGTAACTTACAGGTAACTCCAGTTTTCTAGCATTGGTATCCTTGATTTATTCATACGCAACCCTCGGACCTTCACAATCGCATGCTCGGTAACTATGTACTCACACTTTCTGCTATTAAATCTGAGCTGTGGTGTCCTTCAAGCAGAGAAGGGAGCTTAGTGCTTCTACCACATTGTCTGAAACGTGAATGGATTCAAATGAGGTGGATATGCTACCCCACACCTAGGGCCATTTTGAGGTGGCTTACTACTATTTGAAGTTATAAACAATCATCCTGAGCATCCAGAGTCAAAGAACATTCAACGTCCAACAAGGAGTCGTAATGTATCCGTTGTCTTTAATTTGATCCACCAATTCTTTTCTTGATCCCTTGTTTACTGTATATCAATTTGTATTCATTGGTTATGCACTTTACACAGCCAACACGTGTTTTGTCGTTATGGCTGATTAACCTCAGACTTCATCAGTGCTGAGATGAGAGAGAAACAATCTCCGCCTCCTTATAAGGTACTATTAAAAAAGGATCCACAAGTGTAATTCATGTAGACTCAGGGGCAACAGTCCAGGTGTGCGGTTCAGGAGAATAGTCCCTCCTTGTGACCATTTTAAGGCAGATTACACAACTATTTGAAGTTACTGAGGATTTATTTCCAGACTGGCGACACGGATTGGTTCAAGCATGTGAATATATGAAAGATACCAAAGACGGAGAACTAGAGTTATTGGTTAGTAGCTAATTCCAAATTGTAGAAATTTTGGTAAATAACTTGGGGGCATATTAACAACAACTTGCGATAAATATCGCAAAGCGCGCTTAGTGCTATTTCTCATATCGCTGGCTATCGCTGGATTTCAATGCCGAGATAGCGCATTATTATCAAGGCTTATCTCTGAGGCGATATGAAACCCAGCAATAGCAGCGAAAAGCGTCAGTATCGCCTGAAAGCAAGAGTTAAATTGGAGGAGATAAGGAGATCCTTGTTGATAGGCCTCAGTGACCTTAACCCTACAATCCACCTCCCATTATGTAGATGGCTTAGTCGACTTTTAAGCAGGTGTTTAGATCCTGCGATAAGGGGGCTTAGCGCGATTAATCTTGTCGCTAAGCGGGTCTGCTGCATGCTTGTTAATAAAGCGAAGCCTTGTTAGCGACTATTTCCATGTAGTTTTGCTCTGGAATGCCTACTTTGCATGTCATTAGCGATGCCATGCAGGGCAATAATGAAACGGGTGCAAACTCATGGAAACTAGCGCTAACAAGGCTTAGCGCGAGTTTGCTGATAGTGCGATGTGAATATCGCCGCTTTTCTGGCTTTTAAAGCCAGGAAAGCGGCGATATGGCCCTTGATGATATGCCCCTTGGTTTGTAGGTTCATATCTTTACTTCTTAAATGTATTGCTGTTAGGCAAACTGTCGTACATACACAGCACACGTTCGAAGGTGCTTTAAAGCTACTCCACGATAAGAACAATCAGCAAATGTATTTCTCACAGGAACTAGTTCACCTCGGCAGATCAGTTTGTTAGGGTCTCTGGGAGCTCAGTTACACCCCACAGTAAGGGTGTGGTATTTCTCCTAGTCTTATAATCTTGTTCTCTAAACTAAGAGCACAGCAGGTAGAGGCTTCATCATACAGGCCCACCATACAATACATGACAAATTATTTGCAAAGTTGACCTCAATCACTGTTCTTTCATGGGTTTTTGAGCCTAAAATCAATGTCCTGACAATGTCAAAGCAAGTCCAAACAAAGTAGCTTGTGCCTAGAGTCCGCAGCACAGTAAGGCAGTCTAGTAATGCAAAATATAGAAGAAAACATTGTTTCAAACTTGTACTTCATTTTTGTGATCCAGAGAAGATGTGCATTTTTATCAAACTGTTAAATATAGTAGTAAAGTAGCAGATGGCGCACATCAAAAAGTAAAGAGAAAAGAATTAACAAAAATGTGGATTATTATGAACACAATAGGTTGAAATACCTCACAAAAGGGCACCTGGAGTTGTGAAAACGAAATGGTTACTTACCAGTAAGAGTAGTTTTGCAGCTTGAAGAGTATTCTGGATTCACATGCTGTGCACCACTCCGCCACCCAGTGGTCGGGTCCCTTCCCTGCCTTGGTCGCCGTCAACCACCACCCGGCGCCAGGCACGTCCCCCGCGCGACGCCAGACGGCATCGCGGAGTTACAACAATCAACTGTCGTAATTTCCTCTACCATATTGTAACTAGGGTGAAGTAAATTCAGCTGGTGTAGTCTCTGTCTTCAGCATTACCTCAGGAGGTTTGAAGATTCTCGTTTACCAGTGAACTTTAAATCAGGCCCATGGCTTTTCATCATCATGTCACTCTTTTTCTTCTCTCTCTGTTCTCCTGTTTCACTGTTCTTTAGTTATCTTTCCTTAAATGTCCCAACAGATACAATGACCCACCACAAGTATATTTCTATGGGCACACCCGTGAAGCAGGGTCACAATATTAATAATGGCATACATTTTACTTTAAGTGCCCCAGGGAAACCGACCGCAGATGTAGCAGAGTTACGCCGTGGAAAGTGCACCAAGCTGGTGGTTAGACAGTGGGACTGGGCTGATGGAAGGTGAATTGGGCAGGTGGATAATGATAGTAGGGGTTGGAAAAGTAAGGGGTTGTGACCCTGGAGAGAGGCCTGTCTAAGTCAGGCATCGGCTAAGATCACCATGCTCAAAGAATGGACCGAGAATGGAGAGAAAGGCAAAATTCAATACGACTTATCCCTGGGAGGCAGAGAAGAATGGCAGGAGATGGCAAGAAGTGGACAGGTTGGATCACAGGTTTAGTATCTTGCAGAGCTTCCAGGTGTGAAGGACAGTGGTGGAGGCAGGAAGCTGAGAGGAACTAAGTAAGAAAAGTGGGGATAACAAAGTACTGTTTAAAGTGGAGGCGAGGCAGGTGCCACTTCAGTTTTCCATTTGAGTTAAAGGGGCTGGGGGATAATTTCTTGTCAGCCAGGGGCATTCCAGGAGAGGCAACGAAGATGATGTATGCCTAGGTGGAAGAGAGGGAAATTGCTTCGGCTGATGGTATCTTAAAAGTTACATGGTGAATAAAAGACATTTGGTGGGTGACTTCTCAGGGCTGGGCGACTATTTGGTGGTTTATACATGCGCGCAGCAAGCACTGGTGAGCAGGGGTGTAATAATGAACTAAATCATCAAGTCCGTTTTCCGCCTGTTGTTGGTTCCTCCTGATGGTTTTTTGTTTGCTTGGATTGTTTGCTGGGATTGCCGTATAATGAACAGATTTATGCTGACAAGGCCCTTCTGATAGGCTGGTTCGTCTTTAGCACCCTATTTGAGAGGCTCTAAACATTCCTTCAGTGGGTCTTGTTGTCTGCTACATCAGTAACTAACAGCCATGTGCTGGTTGAATGATTTTTTGTTTGTCGGGAGGAAGGAGGTGCTGGAGGAATGTAGAAGATTATCTCAGGCCGCCCATCGAGTTGTACGGAAGCCTGATTATCTACTGGCTTTGCAAAAGACAATGGGTATTTTAAGGGTACCTTTTCTGCTAATTGAGGTTTACTCGGAAGTTTGAGCTCACACTGCTAAAGGAGAAGGTAGTGAGAAACATGACTTCAATGGAAGAAGCTTTGAAGGTGAAAATAGTGTAGTGGAGGAAGGCCGCCTGTAGAGTAGTGACAGCAGGCCACAAGGAGGAGGAGGAGGCCAGAGTCAGACACCTGCCTCCCCTATGTCTATGGATTGCATAGTGGATGTGGTGATGAATTGAGGATGTAGCCTGTAGAGTGCAGGGCAGTTGCCCCACTTGGGAAGAATCTCCCATGTGCATACAAAGGACTTTTGAGGGGGAAAGAGATTGGCGGTGGCAGGTGGGTCACTTCACGCTGGTGGCGTGGTTTAAAGACCCAGTGAATGTGGATTTGCAAGTTTTGCATACTTTTCAAAGGGATTTTTTTCGGATGCAGTTCTTTATACTTTGGGGCAAATAGTTGTCTGTGGTGATTATTGAAAACAAACAAACGTTTGGGTTTGGCTGTTTATGGGGAGTGGTTTTGAGGTCATTGGCCTTTGGTGGGGCAAATGGGTTATAGACTGCTGATAGAATGAGTAAGAGAAAAGAAGAATTGGCAGAGCATGGCTAAAATAGTTTGTAAAAGCCTGCTGCAGTGGGTGGAGAGGTGTGGCTCACTAGTTAGAGGCGGCAGACCCATAAGCAGAGAATCGGCCAGGGACCAGGGTTCAATTCCCGACGCGGCAGGGTCGTGGACCAGGGTCAAAACTGACTCGATAATTCTCGCCTCGGTACCTACGGCAACTCTGGGCATTAAGCTTGCCTCATCTCTACAATGGCCCCCCACAGACGACGGGGATGCCTGGTTTCACCTTGAAGATACTCAGAAAGGGACCATCTCACAGGGATAGCCAGGACGGGTTCCCCAGCGGTCTACAGCGCCGGGACGCCCCGTTGCTGGGGTAGCTGTGCGCTTTACAAGTCTACAACATTTACATTTACAAACATCAAAGCACATGCATCTGCAATGCAATAGGTCTCGCACTTAAGAGTGTTCAAGCCATTGGCACTGCAAACGACAATGCCTTTCATTCATGTGCTGTTTTTAAAACAGATCAATAAAAGGCATTGCCACACACAATGCCAATAGCCCAAACTGCGCCCAGACGCGAGACCTACTGCATTGTAAATGGCGTTAGGAGAGAGTGTGTCCTGCTTGCAACAGCAGGCAGAAGAAAGCTATTTAAGAAAATAGTGCTCGGAGGCTGTAACTAAAGCCTACCGAGTAACAACAAACGTACAAGGGGTGTTACCATGGGAGGTTACACAATGAGACAAGGCGATACTAGGGAGGGACTACAGAACCTACTGACCAATGAACAGCCACAGTTTACAGTGGACAATGAGACAAGCCTATGAAAAATAGTAATTCTAAGAGATTAATAATTTAGTGTGTGGTGAATCTTTTGAGATGTAAAACACTCCAGCATGCATTGAAGTGTAGGCATTCCATAGGTACCAGAATGATACACTAAACAGCCACTATCATGAGGTGAGAGAGAATACTCCTTGCAGTGGAGCCAGAGTGCACTCTATGTGTAGTTTAATGAATTGGTAATAAGCCGTGTAGGCAGCTGTGCTGACAAGCCAGACCAAATATATAGAAAAGACGAGAGGAGAAGGCTGGTTATGGTAAACATGCTGAAGGGCATGTGTGGTGAGTTGAAAGTGGTTTGTTTTGTTTGCTGGAGGAGGTACAGTACAATGTTTTACAATGTACAATGATTTAAAGGATGTCAGAGTTTTCAGAATTGCTTGGTGGCAATGGTTTCTTTGCATGCTTATGACGATGTGAATATGTAGAAAGATGGGACTCTAGTTAGGCAAAGAAAGTTAACAAATGGTGAGAGAGACTGGCGAGGTGGTCAAGTTGCGAGCATCTGTGCACTCTATGCTGCACCCTTGGCGTGCTTTTCCTACTTCGAGGAATTAACGAGTGGACTAGAAGGGATGGTTTTGAGGCACATGAGTGGGAAAGTTCTAACACATTTTCAGTTACTTAGTGGTTATATATACAAGTGATCTCTCCTTATGCAGGGTCGCGAGAGTCAAACGCACTTGTATGGCCATCCTAACATGCGTTTTGTTTCTCTCTACTCCCACGTTATACTACAGCCAGTGAGGCAGATCAGGCAGGGAGACGCAGACATTGGGTAGGTTTTAATTACATGAAGCAGCTCGGTAGAGATGCCTGGTCGATGACCACGTCCACTGCTTTGGTTACAGAGGTTTGTATCGGAGCCAAAACCTTAGTGGAGATTAGCAACATTTGAGAACACACACATAAACTTGAGGAGGAGGGCTACCATTTTCATAAAGGTCATATGGTCTGTAAGCATTAACGGGAGGTGGATCCAGCAATTTACCTATTCCTCCACTTTTGACAAGGCCACTGTAGAATTCCTCTTTAAATAAATCCAATACTCAGGCATATATGTGCAAGATGTTTATTCCATAAGAGAAGATCCCATCCATCAACCAGCAGTCATTTCTGTAACTGAACATTTACAGAACTATTCCATATCAACAATCCCTGACATAGATGAGATTCCAGCATGACATAGTCTCTGCACATAGCACCTAGCAACATACTCCAGTGTGGAATACCAATATCTCCCTTCCTTAAAAGAGAAACATATTTGTACATGTAAAATCAAACAATAACTTCAACAAAATCAGCAAGATAACTTGGTTTTTTAACCACTCTGGAAGATGTCCTAGGACTATTTAAATCCTTTTCCTCATCACCCTTAGTTTGATGAGAAGAAGAACTTTCTTTAGTAGAAACCAACCCCTTGCCTTGTTTCAGCACACCACTACACACAATTACTCTATTTAAATTCCAAATACGATGGTCCTGCATTTGAATTGCATTGTTGAACGTTTTGATTACCTTAATGGGTTTCATGAATTTAGATGAAGAACAACTTCCCAACAAACCAGGACACTTAATCCAGACCCAATCACCTACATTTACTTTAGTTTTCTTTACAGCATGTTTAACATCAAAGTATGCTTTTCTCAATTTTGCTTTTTTTTCCTCCACTCTTAGCATATGTTCCCCATCACACACTCTCTCCTTTCCTTTCGATAATTCATACTTATTTACCCAATACGGTTCAACACAAGTATTGGGCACCCTACCACGAAACAACAAGAACGGAGTCTTCCCAGTTGTTGCATGTGGAGTTAATCTGTACTCTTCAATTTTATCAATAACTTCTCTTCTCCAATCTGTTCCCACTCCTTTAGCCAATGCAATGGTCTCTTTAATAACTTTATTAAATCTCTCCACCATCCCATTGGCTTCCGGATGATAAAGAGCAGAGGTCTTGTGAATAATCCCTCTAGTAGACAAAAATTGCTCCATTTCCCTAGAAACAAGTTGAACACCGTTATCAGATAGAATTGACATTGGCAGGCCTTCTCTTGCAAACAAATTCTTCAAACACTCAATCACATTACTAGTATTAATTGTTGATAAAAAAAAAACCTCAGGCCACCTTGAGAACATGTCTATGACCACCAATATGTACATTTGTGATTCTTTTCCTTGTATAGGACCTACAATATCCAAAGCAATCTCTTCCCACGGACCACTTAGACGTTTTCTCAAAACCATAGGTTGCACATGAGTACACTTATTCTTATCACTGATGGCACAAGAAACACAGTCTCTTATTATTCGCTCAATCATTCTGTCCATTCCAGGCCACCAATAAGACATGCGAAGTCTTTCTTTACTCTTGGACAAACCTGAGTGCGCCACATGCACCAAATCAATTAACTCCTTTCTGAGACTGGTGGGAGGAATCAATCGTGTCCCTTAAAACAACAGGCTACTATCTACCGACAATTCGTTTCGTACCGCCCAAAAAAATCTTGTACCTTCTGACCCATCTTTACTAGAGCTCCACCCCTTTTTTAACAAGGATTTCACTTCACCCAGAGTCGCATCACTCTCTAATTCCTTCAACCATCTTTCTTCAGAAATGATGTCATGATCCACCAAACAAACTATTTCATCATCCTCATCATCTTCCGAACTGTCTTCCTGCACACAAGTACCAGGAACTAAACGTGAAAGAACATCTGCAACTCCATTTTCAATCCCAGGAATATATTTTATTCCAAAACTATATTCCTGCAAACCAATTATCCATTTGGTTATTCTTCCAGAAACAATATCTAATCCTTCCTTGCTAAATATTTCAATCAGAGGTTTATGATCTGTATGAACCTCAAAATCCAAACCCCACAAGAATTTCTTTAGTTTTTTTATTGCCCAAAAGACTGCTAAAGCTTCCCTTTCTACGACCGAATATCGTGTTTCTGGATCTCTGAGACCTCTTGACAAAAACATGATGGTTCGCATACCATCAGGGCCGCACTGCTTCAAAACTGCTCCAAGCCCTTTCTCACTCGCATCAGTCACTAGAATGGATTTACTCGCAGGATTAAAACTTTTTAACGAAGGAGCTTGACTAAGCTTCTTCTTAATAGCCACAAACTCATCTTCACACCGATTTGACCATACAAACTCTTCACCTTGACGCAATAACTGCCTCATGTTTACTGTTGCTACTGCAAAACCCATCACAAACTTGGCATAATATTCAATCATACCTAAAAATTTCATCAATTCAGTTTTGTCTGTAGGGGAACACATCTTCGTAATCGTTTCAATCAAATCAGGTTTAGGTTTCACACCTTCCCCAGAAATGTTATGACCTAGGTAATTGATAGTGTTAGATTTAAACTTACACTTCTCCACCTTTACTGTAAGATTGTATTTACACAAATTCCTCAGAACTGATCTCAATCTAATGTCATGTTCCATGTCATCTTTTGCAAACACCAAAATGTCATCCTGGTATACACATACCCCTGGAAGATCTTTTAACACCTTTTCCATCACACGTTGGAAAACGGAAGAAGCGGACACCAATCCAAAAGGCATTCTTCTAAACCTAAAGGTGCCAAAGGGCGTGATAAAGGATGTCTAATCCCGGGATGACTCTTCTAGCTCTATTTGATGATACACCAAAGTAAGGTCTATTGTGCTAAAAACTTTTGCCCCATCAAGTAGCGTCAACAATTCAGTAATGTTCGGCAATGGATACCTGTCCACTACCACACACTTATTAAGTTGCCTCAAGTCGATGCATGGACGCAAATTCCCATTGAGTTTGCGTGCTGCAACGACAGGAGCCAACCATGCAGATCCCTCAATTTCTTCTATAATCCCACAACTACTTAACATTTGTATTTCTTTTTTCATGTCTTCCCTAACAGATAGTGGGACACTTCTCACTTTACAACACACGGGAACCGCATACCTTTTAGTTGAATCTTGTGTTGATACCCCTTTAGACAGCCTAGTTTCCTTAAATACATTTGGAAACTCCGTCTTTCGATTGTGTACATACTTATCATCCACATCTTTAGCCACAGATTGAATTCTGTCTCTTAACTGTATGGAGGGATTAGCATTGGGATCAAGAAATACTCCCAGATCGCCCTGATGAATCCAGCTAATGATGCTATCTCCACGCTTTGACAAATACATTTTCCCAGATATCAATCTATCTTTATATTCTACCAAACCAGAAATATATCCATGTAGCTTAATCAGTCCCCCTCCATATGCCAAAGGGATGATATCAGGTTTCATTAAGGTAATCTTTCCCTTAAGCTTAGAGTTGTAAAATTCATTCGAGATGATGGTTATTTTAGCATCAGAATCAAACAGGACCCTAGTTTGTTCTCCTTCCACCAAGATATTATCATAAGGACAGGACTTGTTACTACTTTTGTTTTCAACCTGTACCACAATCTGCCCACAAACACGATCTTCAGAATTAGATTAATCAAACTCCCCTTGATATATTTCAATTTCTTTCACCTTGGGTTTACGTTTCGTTTTGCATAAGGCTGTAAAATGCCCCTTTAACTTGCATTTGGAACATGTTTGATTGAGAGCTGGACATCTTTTATCATTAGCAAGATGTCCAGCCTTGCCGCATCTATAGCATTTTCTTTCAGACCACACTTTCTCCGAATTGTTTTTTCCCGCTATGTCACTATTTTCTGATTTAACTTTAACTATTTCAACCTTAGTCCCTTTTTCCGAATCCTTCTTTATGACAGCAACACATTTTAAAGAATGCTCAATACGTTTGGCAACAGTTAGCACTTCTTCAAGAGTTGGTTCGTCTCTTAACCACAGTTCTTCCCTAATTTTTTCAATAGTACAGCCAAACATAAACTGATCTCTTATGCGTTCATCAGTTAGACCTACGAATATACACGAGGAAGCAAGTTTCCTTAATTGAGTTATATAATCCTCAATTGTTTCATCAGCAGATTGCATCCTTTTTGCGAACTGGTATCTTTCCAGGAGAGTGCTGACTTTGGGAAGATAATGCTTGTCAAGTTTCTTAATGCAAACCTCATAGTCGTTTAGCCTACCAGTTTCCGCAGCTGAAAGCTCTGGCAAATGATCAAATACATGCTGACCTTCAGATCCTAAACAGTGCAGTAACAACAATGACTTTCTTTCAGCACTTAAAGAGGGTCCGCAGACTGATGAATACAGGCCCCAGCTAGGCCCGCAGAATACTAGGGTTCGCTCTCCTGTAACGTAAACTAGAAGGAAGTTGGCACAGAAACTGCAAATACAAAGACAAAGTTTATTAACCCTTAAGGGTGGTCCTACAACCCATGCAACACTCTTCAGTATTGCATAGAGTAGCACAAAGAACTTGCGTACACGGTCCCCTTTTATACACAACAGAGGGGCTCATAAGTGGGTGGATACAACATGAGGCGAAAAGCATTACCTTTTATGGACATTTTCGATACAGAATCAATATGTGGGCGGAGTTAACACACTCCTAAGCCCGCGAAAACATGGGCAAGCAAGGACTAACTGATAACAGATGTGGTCAAGTCTGGACATGCACCAGACGGACAAAGGGACTATTTATAGACTGTTACTAGGCAGATTACAAGAGCAACTAACACGAAGATAGGACTCTTCTCGTGCTGAGCACGTGGAGACATGACAGTACAAAATGGAGTCCGGACATTAGGCAACATAAGACGAAAGACATGCTTTAACTGGAGAGAATTCATGTCTTTAGTAAATGTTTAATCATATCGCCATTTTAGTTTTCAACAGACGACCCTTTCAGCATTTACTGAAGACATTCGGCTTATTAGGATAATCCTCATATATGTCAATTTTCATCATCTCTTCCACCTCTTTGGTTAAATGTTTCTGATAGGTGACATTGGCAATAGCTTTCTTATCAGGAATACAGAATGACACACATAAAGAACAGAGTAAAGGACCACACTGGACACAAATGCAGCAGGAAAACAGAATTGCCACAATAATGCAGAGACCAGTTAAAACCTTCCATCCCCATGTAGTGATCAATGCCCAAAACCATCCAGAAAAGGTCCAAGTGCCATTTTCTGTATGAATCTCAGCTGCGATTTTATGCAATTTATTAATAGCATTATAAACTGATGGCGTATGGTCAGGAATAAACACACAACAACTACTTCCGATAATTTTACATGCTCCACCTCTGTCAGCTAACATAACATCTAATACCATACAATTCTGCAATGCAACAATTCTAGTGATTTGTAATTCTTCCGTAAGATTCCCAAGAGCAGCAGCGGTTTGATTCGTCACAGCCTCTACAACTCTCGTTAACCTTCGAACCTTCCTACTATTTAGGGCAGCTCCAACAAAGAAAAACAATCCTAAGTTAAAATCAATATACTGCTGTAAGCTAGTATCAGTTTGATCAACATCATCAATAGATAGAGTACGTTTATATCTATTTACAGTTACATTGTTCAACAATTTCAAATCTTTATGATAAGATGCAGGTGCCAAAAATACAGGAGGTAATAAGAACGCTACATAACATACTCCGGACCAGCCGGCTGGCAAACGATAATAACCCTTATTCCCACATACAAAGTATGTGTTATGGGAGGCTAAGAAAGTACTATTATTTAGACCATCTATATTCAAAACAATAATACAGTCACTAACACCAACTGGAATATAACCCACACTCTGGACACACAGGTCCGCTTGAGCTTGTGCCACTTGAATCACAAATTTTTCTTTCCCTGCTGTGTCTCTAGTGTTCATGAAAATGTAGGGGATCGATTCATTGTCTGGTCGATACTCTTCCCATTCCCATATTGTCCCATTCGCTTGTGGATAGCCTTCTTTATCCTGATGACATTCCTTATTAAGTCTGAAAAGTAGTCGTCCCACTGTAGGTTTCCGTGTGGCAAAAAGCAAAGTGTACCATGCTCTACAAGAGCCATTATGAGAAAAAGGAAGAGGTATAAATGGCGTTCCTCCTTTCTTCTGATGAGCTGGCATCATACCACATATCCAACAGTTCGTAGCATTTGTAGCAACATGGGTATGATGCAACATCTGGATGAAAGTGTTATTCAAATAAGACTGACGATGCTTCAATTCTTGATACAGGAGGGTATAAAAGTAGTGCTCCTCAGGCACTGGAGTGGTCAAGACAAACAACTCACGAGCAGGAGTCACGTCTTCAACAAACCATGTGGTTATACCAACAATAGCTACACTGATAATAAAACTCGTCGCACAAACAATCTTCTTCTTTTCCATCTTGTAGTAAAAAGTCAATATCTTCCTGAAACTAAAAGGTTGTCAGAACTCTTCCCCTTAGGCAGCCGTTGATTTCTTCACCAGCGGGCCAAGACGGGTGTCACTACACAAATGCAGGGCTGATCCCCCCCCCCCTTGCCACATTGGCTCTCCGTTTCACTAACCTAAGGGCCGTTCTGACAACGTCTTTGGATACACAAAGAAAATCACTTCCTCGGTCTGAGATGATATCTTCCTTCTCCAGAAATCGACTGGTCCGGGAAGAGCTCCTCAGTATCGTTCGGTTCCACAGCACGGCCTTTCTCTGCAGTCAGGATTTCTCGATGGTCGGTCAACACAGCAGGCTCCACCAATCCAGGCGGCACTTTGCGACAGTGCAAAGAGTGGATCCAGTTCTTCCGATTGGAAACTCGCACAGCTGTCCTCGTTGCAAGCAGGACCTGCTCAGGACCAACCCATCTCGGCTCCAGACTGTTCGTCCTTTCGAATACCTTGATCATAACCTGATCACCAGGTCGGAGATTATGACCTTCACCTGTGGACCGATCAGGGAGCGCTTCTCGAACCTGTTGATGAATAGAAACCAAATTATCCGTTAACTGTGCCAGATAATCATTCATCATTACACAAGGTACATCATACACTGACCTCGGTTTTGGTGGACCCCAAATATTCATTGGGCGTCCGAATACAATCTCGTAGGGTGTGAGACCGGTCCGAGAATGCGGTATCAATCTAATTGACAATAATGCCAGCGGTAAAGCGTCTGGCCAAGTCAAAGAAGTCGAAGCTTGAATCTTCGCGATCTTAAGCTTCAGAGTACCATTATATTTCTCGACCAATCCCGCAGACTGAGGGTGAAACACTGCATGAAATTTTTGGGTAATTCCCAGGCCTTTCAGGACATACTTAATAACGTCTGCTATAAAATGAGGTCCATTATCACTCCACAACAATCTGCAAACACCATATCGAGGTAAGAACTCCTTCAATAGCATCTTGGCTGTAGTCATTGCAGTATTGTCTTTCGTAGGGTATGCCTCAACCCATTTGCTGAAGGCACAAACCACTACTAGAACATACTTCAGATTGTTACAGCGCTCAAGCTGAATGTAATCCATCTGCAAAACCTCAAAGGGTGCAGTAGGTGTCGCAAATCCTTCTGCTGGAGTTCGTGTACCCTTTCCCGGGTTATACCTCAGGCAAATCATGCAGGTCTGCACTACCCTCTTTGCCGTACTAGCGATCTCCGGATGCTCCCAAACTCGTGTGAGTAATTTAACAATTGCGGAAGCTCCGACATGCGCTAGTCCATGTGCCATCTGAACCATAGGTTGTACGAAGGCAGTGGGTAACTTCCACTTATCCATCTGCTTACTTCTCCAACACCCTTCATCATCTAATTCTCCATCATTGGACCATTGCTCCCGTTCCTTATCGGAAGCGGTCCTCTGTATCTCCAGCACTTCTCTCCTAGCATCGTGCCATCTTTCTGCCTGTGACTTCACAACATACATTGCAGTAGCACCAGGCTGCATCGCAGTCTCTCGTGCCACCCGGTCTGCTAAAGCATTCCCTTCTCCAACTTTATCAACCACTTTCTTATGGGCACTACATTTAACTATAGCAATCTTCTTTGGATATGTTAATGCAGTCAAAAGGTTGTGAACTAACTCCCCGTACATTATCTGTGCTCCATGTGACGTTAGAAACCCTCTCTCCTTCCAGAGTAGGCCGAAATCGTGCGCTACTCCGAAGGCATAGCGGCTATCTGTATAAACATTCACACACAATCCTGCACTGAGCTCACATGCTCGTGTTAATGCTATCAGTTCCGCTGCTTGAGCTGATTTCTGCGGTATGCGTGCTGTCTCCACTATTGTTTGTAATGTGGTAATTGCATACGCTGCTGAAGTCGTACCATCTGATAGCTTCAGGCATGATCCGTCCACCCACAGTTCTCCATCTACATCTGTAAAGGGCGTATCCTGGAGATCAATACGACCCTTTGTCTGTTCCTCAGTCACAAGAATACAGTCATGTGCTTTTCGTGCTTCAGACTGAGTTTCCGGGAACGGCAACAATGTGGCTGGATTTAACGTTGCACACCTCTTTAACGTAATATGAGGAGCCAAAAGCGTCAACTCGTATCCCGTTAAACGAGCACTGGTCAAATGCTGCGTCTTTGTCTGATTAAGCAGGGCATCAACAGCATGGGGAACTAATACCAACAGCTTATGAGATAACACAATTCCCTCGCTTTGGCGTATTGACACAGCTGTCGCCGCAACCGAGCGAAAACAACCAGGCAATGCTCGGGCAACAGGATCAAGTACAGCCGAAAAATATGCACAAGGGCGCTGCTTATCGCCGTGCATCTGCACTAAAACTGATAATGCACATCCATCTTTCTCATGCACATACAGTGAAAAGGGCTTCGTATAATCAGGGGTACCTAACACTGGTGCTGAACAAAGGGCTTGTCGTAATTGCTGAAAAGCAATTTCACACTCATTTGACCAGGGAAGAGGGATCGGTGTGTCTTTTGTCAAAAGTGCTAACAAGGGCTTAGCTATATGTGAAAATCCCAATATCCATTGCCTACAGAAAGAAGCAAGACCCAAAAATGCACGCACGTCCTTCTGTGTGGAAGGTACTGGCGTGTCAAAAATTGCTTGAATACGATCTGGTGTGAGTGCACGCCCCTCCTTAGACAAAAGGTGACCCAAACAAGTCACCTTTGGTCTACAGAATTGCAATTTCTTCTTTGACACTTTGTGATTGTGAGATGCCAAAAAGGAAAGCAAGGATAACGTACACTTTTCACACAACTCAGGAGTGTCAGCCGCCAACAAGATGTCATCGACATATTGTATAAGGGCGACACCCTCGGGCAGAACAAAGGAATCCAATTGCCTTTTCAATGCTTGACTGTAAATGCTAGGGCTTTCTGTATAGCCCTGAGGGACTCTACAAAATCTATAAGACCTATTATTCAGAGTAAAACCGAAAAGGTATCGGCTATCAGGGTGAATAGGGATCGAAAAGAAGGCATTTTTCAAATCAATAACTGACAACGTGGTCGCCGTTGGCGGGACCAGAGTAAGTAACGTCGTGATATCAGAAACCACTGGATACTGAGGTATCACTATCTTATTCACTTCCCTTAAGTCAATGATAAAACGATAAACTCTGGTATCAGTATCTTTCTTCAAAATGGGTAAAATAAGACTGTTGCAGACATTATAGGGAACTTCTTCCACTACTCCCACCTTAATCAAATCCTGCACAATCTGTATGAGTGCCTCCTCCCCCTCCTGGGAAATACGATACTGAGGGAGGTGCGGTAACACCGCACCCTCCTGGACACTAATGTGGACAGGCGGAGTCACCATCTGTCCCACATCAGTATCCGAAGTAGCCCACAAAGTACGAGGGAGGGAAGCTAAGACAGTATCCTCTGCGACCACACACATCCGTTCTGTCATAGGGTGATTATCATTTAAGATCACACGTACTCCAGTAGGGGAGCAGCGGATCGTTGCTCTGAAGTACTTGAGCATATCAAGACCCATAATGTTGTCAGGCATGTTCAGGGCAAGCAGAAACGGACAGGACGCAGAAAGGTTGTCAACATGGAATGCAAGGGGTCGGGAAAGAGTGCTGCGAGAGAGTGTACCATCAAACCCTACCGATGTAATTCGAAAAGCCCCCTCTACCTTTCGGTGGTCCCTGACCACGTCCCTGACGAGATGAATACAACACCGGACAATCTCTGGCCCAATGACCCGACTGTTTACAATACGCACATTGATTTCTATTTACATCTGACCGACCCGAAGGGGGACCATAGAATCCTCCCCTACCTCTTTCTACACCCCGACGAGGCGGACCATATACTTGTGCTAACATCACCTTAGTTTTCCAATCTTTCGATTTCTTCTCCTCATTCCCCTTCGCTTCTTGTTCCTGACGCTCATAATACTGAGCCATAGTCAGGAGGGATGCCGGAGACGAGGTGGACCAAGAACTTTCACTCGCTTTTAAACGAGCTGCTATTCCCGGTAATAAATTCGCCACATATTTATCCACAAAAAGATGTTGGCCCGTATCATCCGTAAGCGACTGACCACTGAAATCATGAAATGTCTCCTCAAAGCGTGTAAAGAAATCTGAAACTGATTCATCAACCTTCTGTTTACACGAGGCTAACATATTCCAATCAATCTTTTTAGGGGGAATAATCGTTTTCAACTTGGTCAAGATACCAGCGGGGAGATCTAAAATAATCTGGGGCGGTTTTTGCGCGGGTTTTCTCTCCCTATCCTCATCCTCAATCTCAGACCATTTGGCCTTAAAAACGGCTAGATCATCCACCTTCCGCACAGATCGCCACATATCCGGTGGTAAAATAAGCCCAAAGAACAAATCTATATCTGCTAAAGTCATAATACAAGAATTCAAGGCCCCCTCGACTTCTTCGTAAAAGGCCGCTGGATTCTTGCGGGGGTCAGGCAATGCATTCTTTAATGCCATAACATCAGCTCTATGCCAGGGAGTATAAACCCAATTATACACAAAATAACCCTTAGCATCGGGGGAAGACATATCCGAGCTAGTTCCTGCTCCCTTAGGAGGAACATACAAAGGTGCTGCCTCTCGCATTGGTTTAGCATGCACTAGTTCGCTCTTATCTGAGTAGAAGGTAGATGATTGGTCGCCGCCGATACGTGAATCCGATTGCTCCTCCTCCCCTGTCTTTAGGCGCGCTCTCTCTTTAAGTTCACTCGCCGCGTCCCGCAATGCAAACAGCCGCCGGACCGCCTCAGGTGCCTTAGAGGGAGAAAAAACACCGTTACGTAATGCTTTAGCATCTAATACTACATCATCAGGCTCAAAAACTTCTGAATATTTCCGAAAGGCAGTAATCACTTCATCAGAAAAGGTTTCAAGAAAATACAACTTCTCTCTATCCCGCCACTTTTCCAAAGAGTCCAACAATTCAGCAAGGGATAACTTGCCCTTAAGTGCACGAAGAGAAATTTTCCGAAGCTCACCCATACGCTCAACTGATAACATAGACCGCGTGTCTACCTTATCCGAAACCAATCCAGAATCCCGTGATCTCGGGGCAGACGCGCCAACATAAGGGGGCGGAGAGCGATCTAATAAATAAAAATCATCGTCAAGATTAGTAAGGACAGGATAAAGTGGCTGGCGGACAGCATATTGACCCGAGACTTGCAACCTACGTTCTTTCTCTTGTTTCTCCGCCAGTTCTCTTTCCTCCTGACGCTTCGCTTCCTGCGCTCTCACATGATCATTTTTCCGGCGCTCTTTATCCAACAGCGCTTTCTCACGTTTCTCTCGCTCACGCACTTCCTTCACCCATAACCGTACACATTCAAACATGTCTTGCCGAGCACGCCGTTTACACATACACTGTTCCACATACTCAATCTTGCGCATATCAAACGAGCCATACAAAGGCCATCGTAACTCAGGATCCTTTTTGGTGTATTTCCTCCACACTGTGCTGTACATTATAGAGGAAAGACCATGCTTCACATACATATCCCTATTAGGAGTCCCCTCTGGGGGGGGGCTGGAGCAGATTCCTCGAGGTTTAACCGGTTTCCAAAACAGCAGCACCACTTACGGAGTGCGCTAAAAGCAGGCATGCTCAAAAATAATGCAAAATATGCAGTATTATCAAAAAAATGGCACTTAAACTTTGCGCCGTTCAGATTTACACAGCTCCGGAGAAATATCTCCACATTACCTGCCTATATGTGTTGCAACGCATATATTCTCACAATAATCAATACAAAATATGACCGGTCATCACAAATCAAACTCAAATAGCCAACCCAGGCTTCAAAACTCGGAGCAAGTACCGTACAACGGTTCTTACCAATCAAGAGTGTCCAGGTCCCAACTGCCAAGTTCCAAAATTTGCCCAAACGGCTGTCGCGGCAAACCGACAGAAGAGGTCTCAGTCGAGGACCGGCGCCACCCAGAAGGTCAGTTCGGAAAGGAAGGAAGAACCTCGAGATGCCAGGACTAAAAAACGCCACTGGCAGTGATCACATCCCCGGCCAAATTCCTCACCTTCGTCACGACCAGTCCTTCGAGCATCCGAGTCGCCGATGAGCCCCACGTGACGGGCGCCAATTGATGAATACAGGCCCCAGCTAGGCCCGCAGAATACTAGGGTTCGCTCTCCTGTAACGTAAACTAGAAGGAAGTTGGCACGGAAACTGCAAATACAAAGACAAAGTTTATTAACCCTTAAGGGTGGTCCTACAACCCATGCAACACTCTTCAGTATTGCATAGAGTAGCACAAAGAACTTGCGTACACGGTCCCCTTTTATACACAACAGAGGGGCTCATAAGTGGGTGGATACAACATGAGGCGAAAAGCATTACCTTTTATGGACATTTTCGATACAGAATCAATATGTGGGCGGAGTTAACACACTCCTAAGCCCGCGAAAACATGGGCAAGCAAGGACTAACTGATAACAGATGTGGTCAAGTCTGGACATGCGCCAGACGGACAAAGGGACTATTTATAGACTGTTACTAGGCAGATTACAAGAGCAACTAACACGAAGATAGGACTCTTCTCGTGCTGAGCACGTGGAGACATGACAGTACAAAATGGAGTCCGGACATTAGGCAACATAAGACGAAAGACATGCTTTAACTGGAGAGAATTCATGTCTTTAGTAAATGCTTAATCATATCGCCATTTTAGTTTTCAACAAGACTCTAGCATACCTCTCGAAAACAACTTTCCATTTTTTCCATTTTATGGGAGGCGAACCAGGACACGATAAGAAAAATGGAGCTGCTGTAACATTTTGCATGTTTGCAAATTTTCACCCAATTAAAGTAAGCTAATAATATGTATGGTACACAATTTTCAATTTAAGTAGAAAAATTCTTTACATCAACATCTCACCTGTTAATTTTAAATTGTGTATCTACTATATTTCATAATAAATTTCGTTTTCAAATTAATGTTAACAAAAATGTTAATAGGACACTATTTCCCACAATGCATCTCTGTTAACAATCAATAAATAAGTATTAATGACTGTCAGTTTTTTGTTCTAGACAATATAACAAATATAATATAAAGTCTCACAACTATGGATAAAGAAAAGAAAACGAGAAGATTAAAATTTACTCTCAAATCTTCATGTCTGCCTTGTGATGAAAAAAAAACGCTATTCAACTCTCATGCTTGTTATTCGCCAATAACACGTTTCTTTATCTCCTTCTTTTTTCCTTGTGTGCGTGTTATTTCATATTCGTGCTATAAGAACGCTATCAGTTGCTAAGCAACCACACACAAAATGCCCACCACGCTCGCTCGAGTCAGCGTGTGTGTGATGACAAGATCCGGTGAGGCATGATAGTGATGCGAGGAATGACGCCAACAACAATGTCGAATAAGCGGAGCGTCGATCTCGAGGAAGATGATGATTCGAGATTCCAGGTAAGCTGGTAGCACTTCAACTCCTTGGCAACCAATGTTTGTTTTTCAATGTTTGTAAATGTACACCAACGCGAGGCAAAATTAACGTTGCAGAGGCGCATCCAATTAATACGGCGATTTTTCACATATGAGTAGCGATGATGCCAAGTATTTACAGCAACAATAGTGTAGCTGGCATTAAGTATTCACATTAAACGTGTGTAGCACAGGGATGTGTACACCAAAGAGAGGCAAAACTAACGTTGCAGAGACGCATCCAATTAATACGGCGACTTTTCACACGTGTGTAGCGATGATGCCAATTATTCACAGCAACTTAGTATAGAAGGTGTCAAGTATTCACATCAAAAGTGTAGCACAGCGATGGCAACACCTATTCTCCTGCAACGACTCCACAAACATCCCTCAAAGTCAGGTAAAGAAGACGCAACGTACTCGTGTTGCTTGCTAATGAGATGAAGTTCTCAGCATGGACGATGTATAGATCACAAACACTTCACTCAAGGACTTCTCAAAGTTTCAGCTTAACAAGTTGCGTAGACACAAATTCAATTCCGAAATCAAAGAAGGTAACACGCTGATAGTGCAGCATAAGCTTCACCAAATATAAATCAGCTGAGTCAGATGTGCTACTTTCACGAGCTTCATGAACAGCATCAAAATATAGTACAACGCAGAAATAAATGTGGATCCTTCTCCTCTTGAATAAAATAGATAAATCCACAAAAATCCAGAATTCTTTGTTGAGATCCTCTCTTGTAGGTTCCTGAGCCGACTACGCCAGTGTAGAATTCCTCTTTAAATAAATCCAATACTCAGGCATATATGTGCAAGATGTTTATTCCATAAGAGAAGATCCCATCCATCAACCAGCAGTCATTTCTGTAACTGAACATTTACAGAACTATTCCATATCAACAATCCATGACATAGATGAGATTCCAGCATGACATAGTCTCTGCACATACGCACCTAGCAACATACTCCAGTGTGGAATACCACAGCCACTCTATAGTTTTCCTGCAAAACTAGGTCAATGTCTCTGCTAACTCAGATGCCCAGGTATTTCACAGACGATGAGCACCACGCTAACATGAATGCTAACTTGCATTCTGTTGTGGACGAAGTAATTGGGAGAATTAATGATTTAAACCACTTAATGATGGAAAGGGAACCAAACCTTAGGAACTGTTGAATAATGCAGGAGATATTTATACTGTGGATATGATGAATAGCGTCAAATTGTCATTTCTTTGTAAAAGTAAGAGCTTTGTCTGAGAGGTGTTGTGTAAGTGTGCAGGCCTGGGATTCGATGGGAATGGTGACTAGGATAGGGAATATCCTTGACTGATACGCCTGGTCATTTCAGTAGGTGCGGATATCATGTCATTCTGTTGGATTCAAACCAGTAGGTTATTCTGTTGTAGTTTTACCAATCAATTAATATTTGGCCCTGCCCATACATTTTTGTGTTGCAAACAGAAACCCCTGTTCCAGCAAATCAAATACTTTGATGGCATCCAGAAGTACTGCCACCACACACGTGTGGGATGGGATGTGTGAGCAGGACAAAGATTGTGTGCAAATTATGGGAGGGGGACCTATCTAGGATGAAACCCTACTGATCCAGTAGGATAAGACTTGGGAGTAGTGGAAATAGCCTAATGGTAAATATTTTAGTCTGAATTTTGTTGTTGATGTTTAGGAGGCAGAGAGGACTGTATGAGTCCCTTCTTGCAAGGAAGGGGTTTGCCATGAATTAATAATGTTATCAATGGTGCTTCATGCGGTATGTATGGGTGATTCAACATTATGCACTGTGCAGGTAATGCTTTTCTACTTCGTCCACAAACTACGACAACCCAAGAAGGGAAAAAGCTTGACATATATATATGCAAGAACCAAATCATCCTAAGTATAGTAACCCCATACTGCTACATTCCTCATTCAGTAACCTTTTCATCCCAGAAGTATATATGTGGTGCCTGACTCACAGTACCAAACTGGCTCTGTTCCATTATGGAACTGCCCATGTTACTGATATAGCTTGTCATTTGCTCTTCTTAATATTTTCTCTAATATGTTGCCTTTGTTTTATTTTCCATGCCAGCATAATCATTATTAACTTGTGACACTACATACTACCTTTGCCGAATAACCTCTGTTTAAATTTCCTTTCTATTTTGTACAACTACATCAGTGGCGGCACCTCCCCCTCTGTCACCCGAGCATTGTCCAGACAAACCTTACCATTCTTAACTATCTGAGTCTTTTGCTTGTTTAGGGCATACCCGGCGAGCCTCCCAAAATCATGAGCTACCTTCTGCACTGCAACTAACGCAGTTGAGGGATTGGATGTAACGATGGCTACATCGTCCACATATGCCAGGATTTTGGTTTCCAGCCCTTGGCTGATAATGGGCTCAATTCCATTATTAGTCTCCAACAATCGAATTAGGAGATCAATATACATGGCGAAAAGAAGGGGGGAACAGGGGCAGCCCTGCCTTATGCCACGTTTAATCATAAAGGGGTCAAAGGGGCCTTGTATCCTCATTTGTCCTAACTCGCTCTGCCTGTTCGTCTCCCCTTGCAAAAACGCTGATAATTTTTAATTTGGGCCATCTTTTAAAGAGATTGAAGTAAAGTTTCATGCTTTTGTATTTTTAAAGGAATATTACCTTTCATGCAGTTTTGCACATTGCGCTGTTTGCACTATTAGGTAGTTTAATCAAATACGGCTTTACCTTCTTGTTTGCTGTCTAATTGTACGAAGGGAAACATTGGTTAGTCCTCTCTCTGTGTCGACTGCCTCTGACGATTGACCCAAGCGGACCCGGCACTAAGGCGGGCCCGCACTGCACGTGGGCTGATACGTCAGTAAGGGGGTGTGTTTGATGATTACAAAATGGGTGATGGGGCGTCCGCACAGTTGGCTACGCAAAGGGGCCTTGTATCCTCATTTGTCCTGACTCGCACTGCCTGTTCGTCTCCCCTTGCAAAAACGCTGATCATTTTTAATTTGGGCCATCTTTTAAAGAGATTGAAGTAAAGTTTCATGCTTTTGTATTTTTAAAGGAATATTACCTTTCATGCAGTTTTGCACATTGGGCTGTTTGCACTATTAGGTAGTTTAATCAAATACGGTTTTACCTTCTTGTTTGCTGTCTAATTGTACGAAGGGAAACATTGGCTAGTCCTCTCTCTGTGTCGACTGCCTCTGACGATTGACCCAAGCGGACCCGGCACTAAGGCGGGCCCGCACTGTACGTGGGCTGATACGTCAGTAAGGGGGTGTGTTTGATGATTACAAAATGGGCGCTGGGGCGTCCGCGCCGAAGGCGCGCCAAAGGCAAGCCCGTCTGCGCCCGTCTGCGCTCGAGACGCGCCCAGCGCCAGGACCCCTGCTCTCCAGGTACACCATTATCATAGAGCCGAGCTGTTGGCCCTAGACATTGCCCCATGTAAACCCCACAATAGGGTACTAACACGGGGTGACATTGAAAAATGGACGTGTACTAACTGCGGCTATCGCCTCACATGTGGTTCAGAGAAGAGAGACGCAGATATTCCTCTGAATGTGAGACAGACAGTTGATGCAGATAGTATTGGAGGGCCTGACCCACAAAAAGAGATTGAAGTCAGTCAATCACAAGTTTTAACTTGTATTCTTTTAAACGTCCGTTCGTTACACAAGAACAGTTATCAAATCGATGATCTGTTAGAAAGCCACTCTCCGGATATAATCTTCTTAACCGAAACTTGGAGCGATAATTCATCAGGTCCACACTGGAATATCGCTTTACCTAGCGGATATGTGGTCTCTTCTCAAGACAGGATAGACAAGAGGGGCGGGGGGATAGCGATGGCTCATCAAACACACTTAAATCTGCGAGTAGAAACATATCTCGATCTCCCAGCAGAAGCACTTTATTGCACTATATATCTGGGAAATGTTCTTACATTTCAAGGCCTTCTAATTTACCGCCCGCCTGGGCCCAAATCCACTTTCCCCGCGAAGCTTATGAGCCATTTGGAATCCCAAATGGATCCTCATCCTTTTATGCTCTTAGGAGATTTTAATTACCATTTAGAACTCATCCATCAACCAGAGGTAGCCTTACTACTGGGGAATCTGGCTGCTCTGGGTTTTAACCACGAGGTTAAGGGTCCGACTCATATAAGAGGCCACACCCTAGATGGCATCTTTACGGATAATATGGATCTGGAAATGGTGAACATTATAGCTCTCCCCTGGTCCGCCCATAGTGCAGTAGTCTTTAATATCAAAGCGGGAACAGTAGCTGCTCCCTCCCGCTTTCGATTGCCAAAGGTAATAACCAGACTCTGGTCTCAGATGAGTGCCGAAAGCCTAATCACTGCGCTGGGCCAGTCACGTCCCCCACATAGCAGAGACAACTCTGAGGCAGCACTACTTTTTAATAAATGGCTGGTGGCTGCGCTTGATGAAGTAGTGCCTGTCAAGCGGCTTGGTACAAATAGGACTAAGCCATCTGCTCCCTGGTACAACAGGGAGCTGAAGGTCTTAAAGAGTACATGCAGAAGGGCGGAGCGCCGCTGGAGGGAGGACTACAGTAGCGAGGGAAAGGCCAGATATAACCATGCTCTATCTGTATACAGAGATGCAATTATATCTGCTAAAAAGGCTTTTTACGACTCTGAGATTAAGGATGCAGGGAATTCAGCTAAGGAGCTTTTCAAAACAATCACGGCCCTCTCTAAGCCCCTTTCGGATAATATCTATCGACCAAACCTGGAAATGTGCCAGAAACTTGCCCTGTATTTTCAAGACAAGGTGCAGGTAATCTATAGGGATCTTCTTAACCTGCACCCTAGTGTAGATAGCTTCAGCCAGTCATTGATAACTGGCGGGGAAGACAGTCCTAGCCTTAGTACCTTCCCTCTCATTACAAGAGAGGAAACATGTAGATTGATCACCCTCACAAAATCAGTTTCACCTAAAGATCCCTGCCCCCCTGTTGTTATGCACCTTGCGGCAGACCTGATTGTCGGAGAGTTATGTGCTCTAATCAATCAGGTAATAGAGTCCGGCAATTATCCTACTAGCTGGAAGAGGGCAACCATTAGGCCACTACTAAAAAAACCTTCATTAGACCCTCTTACATTAAAGAACTACCGCCCAATCGCTGCTCTGCCTTTTGCAGCCATAATTATGGAAAGGGAGCTAAATAAGTCTCTGACAGAATATTTGAGTACCCATAATTTACTCGATTTGACCCAACACGGTTTTCGGGCACAGCATTCCACTGAGTCAGCCCTTCTGGTGGCAGCAGAAGAGATCCATAGCATTGTGGACAAGGGAGGCAAGGCAGTCCTAGTGATGCTAGATTTATCAGCAGCCTTCGACACCGTAAATCATACGGTGTTGATTCGGAGGCTTCGGGAGGTTGGCATCCAGGGGACTGCATTGTCCCTTCTCTCGTCTTTTTTGGAAGGGAGGGAGCAAAACTTGCTTTGGGACGGGCTCCAGTCAGACAGCTTTCAGCTGCCATGTGGTGTTCCGCAGGGCTCTGCATTGTCACCCACGCTGTTCAATATCTATCTGACTCCATTGGCGAAACTTATCAGAAAGCATGGGTTCCAGATAGTTTCCTATGCCGATGACTCTCAGCTCATAGTTTCCACCGCTAAGCAATCCAAGGACATCGCTTTTAAATTCCATGGTTGTCTGTCGGAAATTATGAGCTGGATGCAGCAAAGTTTTCTCAAGATTAACACAGAGAAAACTGAAATTATGGAGTTTGGTCATGGAAGTCCCCTGTGGAGCAGATCTTGGTGGCCAGCAGGGGCTGGGGAGTGTCCCTGCCCCGTGCCCAAAGTAAGAAATCTAGGCATGATATTTGACAATCAGCTGAATTTTGCAGCTCACGTCAATAGCCTGGCATCCTCCTGTTCCTTCATCATTAGGACTCTGCGTAAGATCTTCCCTTTCATTAGCGCCGAAATGCGTAAGGCGGTAGTAGTAGGTCTGGTCCTATCTAGGCTGGACTAATGCAATGTTTTACTGCTAGGGACAAACTAAACATTGGTAGCAAGGCTGCAGACTCTCCAAAACGCGGCGGCAAGGGGTAACGACGGACAGAGCGTTGCCTCACGGCCTGAGTTGTAACCAGGAGTGTAGGACACATCCCCGATTTGTTACGGGTGATTTTTCCATGTTGCCGCACATCTTCGGATAAGTAGGTACATTGGTATGGTTGTATCGTTACTTTTTTTCACCTATCACACATTTACACTTTGCAGTAGTGTCACCATACGGTCCTGACGAAAGCCACTGTCATTAGGTAGACACAGGTTGGCTGAAACATGTTGACCCATGAGGACGTGTTCCTATAACATTTGTGGACACGCTTTCCCCTAAGATTCCTGCTGTTTTTAGTTTGACGCCACTGGATACCGAATAAAATATTTGTCCAATGGTAATCAATTTTAAATCACTTCTTTAGTTCACACACTGCATTTAGATTCACCACACGTATGGCAGCCTTTTTCACCCTGAGATATTTATTCTCCCTTTAACATCAATTAAAACATCCCTGAGCTCCTCCTTGTTACAGTAATCGAAGGAGTTGTAGCTCTTTAACCACACTAGGTGTGGTTATGGGGGGTCCCAGATGATGAAGCATGCCACTTCGGTGGGTGATGGGACTTGGCCCTCTTTATGAGGACTCCCCTTCTTTTTTGTCTGAACGTGCTGTTTAGTTGCTTCTGTGTTTCTGACATATTGGTGTAGACCCGTGGACTTTATTTGTTGTTCTAGTTTGAGTGATTCGGGTATTTGTCCACGCAGGTCTCTAAATTCCCTGAGACCCCTAACTAATTGTTGTTTCTGATATTATTGGATATCCCCAGAGATCACTCAATCTCAGGGGAAATTGCTGCACTACACTGGCTCCCTGTCCATTTGCGCATCGATTTCAAAGCTATCTGCCTGGTACATAAAGCTGTCTTTGGAGGCGGTGCCAGTGACGTCCAGAAGCTGGTTACTCCTTATACTACAGGCCGGGTGCTGAGATCCAGCACTCAGAGTCTCATCAAAATCAATCGGATTAAGAAAGCCAGATGGGGTGGAAGAGCTTTTTCGGTTCGGGCCGCAGGGCTCTGGAACAGGCTCCCCCATGTCCTGAAATCAATCCGAAATCATTTAGCTTTCAGAAAAATGCTAAAGACACTGCTCTTTCGAGAGATTAGTATGTGAGGAACATGTCTCCCTTTGTGTGGTACTAGCGCCAAGACGCTTCGGCATTCGTTGCGCTATATAAATACATATCCTATCCTATCCTCTCCTATAAATGGTGTCGTATATCCCCTGTTTAATCTTAGCCGAGCCGTTGGTTCTTTATACAATATTCGGATAGCTTTAATAAATCCCCTTCCAATACAAACCATCTCAAAGCCTCCCTGAGGTAGTCCCAGGAGACCCTATCAAATGCTTTCTCAGCATCCAAAAGCATCACCACCATATGGTCCCCTGAGATCTCCGTTGCATCAAACATAATTATTACCCAATGGATGTGTTGCGTTGTTCCCCTCCCCGCTATGAACCCATGCTAACAAGGGTGGATTGTTTTCCCCAAAAAATGGTTTAGTCGGGTCGCCATGGCTTTAGAATTTTTTTTCACATTGCTGTTCATGAATGTTATTGGCCTGTAAGACCCAGGTTCCCTGGGTGGCTTGCCCTTTTTCAAAAAGATTATAATATCTGCTCCGGCCCATGACTCAGGTACCCTCGCCATCCTGAGCCCGGCGGATGATATCCACCAGATCAGATCCAATCACATCCAAAAAGATTTTATAAAATTCTAGCGGAATCTGGTCTGGTCCGGCAGCTTTACCGGAAGGGAGGTTTGTCATTGCACCATAAATCTCATCCTGGGTCAATACAGTCTCTAGGGATTCACTATCTACCGCATCCATACCTTGTAAAGGGATTCTGCTTAAGTATTCCTGGATGAAATTTTTCTCCAACTAGGATTCATCGCTATATAAGCGCTGATAAAATTGTCAAAAAACTTCCTGTATACCGGGTGGGTCAGTGATTAATTTCCCACTGTCATCTGTTATTTCGGGTATTTCCCCTGCAGTGCTCTTTTGTCTCAATCTGACAGCAAGTGTGTGCCCCACCCTTTCACTAAACTCATAACAGTGCTTTTTATTAGCCTAAAAGCTTTTAGCAGCCTTGATGGCTGTTTGATCGCCTATTTCTGCCTTGGCTATGGCCAGCCGGAGCAGTATATCATCCATTGGGTTGCCCCTATTTACCGCAATTGCAAGCTCCTCCTCAATCCCAGCCAGAGTCTTACATAGTCTGTCTGTACTGTAGTAGCTAGTCTTGCCCAGTTGGCCAGTGCCACTCTTTATGTGAAAGGTTGTAATATAAAACTCATATTCACCAGTAGCTCTAGTCATTGAGTCCAATCCTTTGGGTCGTCGTCTTGTACTACTTCTAGTCTTATTGATCTTGAGTCTTTGTTAATCTTGAGGCTTTGAAAATTCACAGCAACAAAAGCCCAACCAGATGTATTACTATTTTGATATGATAGCCTATAGGACATACTACTACTGTTGTAGGGATCTTGCACATACACAGACCTTTGCACAAGAAAATAGGATGTTGGTGATGGTAGGTTGGACCTTCCTCACACACCTCAATCAGAAATTCAGCACCCACCACAATTCCACTGCTCGACTATAGTACTGTCTTGTCATAACTATTAGGTCTCCGAACCCTCCCCCCAAGATACCCAACAAGTAGACAACCCAGAACATAACACACCCAACCTCTCAGTCGTGGAAGCAATGCACATGCACACCCTTACTTTAATTTGCTCACTCGTGTAAGTTAGTCCACACCAAATACCACCAAGTCTATGTAAGTTCAAAATGTTTATTTTGGATTGAGAAGCTCTGTACATTGTTTTATTATAAAATGCAGCACCAACCGGAAAATCAATAACATTACAAAAATAAACATTGTTACACTTATACAGTTGGGAATTAAATCATGATAACTGAACAGTGGTGGAAGGCAGCACCACCATCCCCAAGGAATTTAGTTTATATAAATTTATAAATGAAGATGTGAGTGAAGGGACCCCTCACCTTAGGAGAACCTAGTACTGGTAGTTGTTGCATCATTCAGAAGCTCTGCAAAGCTCTGGTTCGTAGAAGGGAATCTTCCGTCTGTAATGCGAAAAATGAAATGGTGTGCGTTAGTATATTGCAACTTGCAAGCATTTCTCAGCCGTGCCAAAAAGTGTAGTATTTATGGATAAGCAATATGGACTAACAGTACACCAGTACTTCCTAAAAAAGTGGCTTGTTAATGTTTTGTCGTAAGTAAGTATGAGTTGTTGGGGACGTTTGAAGAGTGAACTAAAAGACTAGAATCCCTTTAATTTGCATAGGAGCGGCAGTATTGAGTAACCAATGGCCTCATCTATCTGATTTCAACTCCGCTTTGAAAGTTTTATGGAGAAGAGCACCTGGTGCACTGTTCAACTAAAAAGTGAAAGACGGGTGGAAGTAAGAAGGACGGGCGAGATTTAAAATGTTATGTACTACTGTGCTTTATAGTGCTACTCTACCATGCCACTATGTGTATAAATAATTAACTTGTCTTACTGTTTTTCTAAGAGTATATTCTGCAATTGTCTTGTTTTTTTCTTTTTGATACACAGCTATTCCTAAACTAAACCGCAAGGAGTTGGCCGCCAAGGCACGGCGCCGGAAGCTGGAGGCAATCCAGCGGGAATACCGGAGGCTGGTGGTCTTAGCCGAGGAGGAGGAGGAGACTGCGGCAGGAATTCAAGCCTCCTCCAGTGCCCCGGGCCCCAGCCACCGCCCTCCAGCGGTACGGCGCCACCGTAGTGCCATCTCCGGTGCCCCCCCCACTGTGGCTGCAACTGCCACGCCCTCAGACGCCGCATCGCCCGTCTAGAGCACCAGATGCGTGTCCTCCTTGAGTCCCGCCCCACAACTTAGTCCCAGTCATTAAGTTCTGTCCCTTTTTTAATTCTTGTTTGGGTGGGTGGGAACTTGTTTGGGCGTTGGGTTTGGGATTTTTTCTTTACGGACTTTTTCTCCTATGGACAATTGGACATTGGTTGGGGTTAGGGATGGAGGTGGGTCAGCTTTTGTGGGTTTAGTTTATTTTTGTTAGGGTAAATTAAATTTATTTTTCTATGTTACATTCAATGTTGTTAATGTTTTGTAGGTGGGGTAACTGTTTTACATCACACTGTTTCCTTGCTGGTGCATGGCCGCCCAGAGCCTGTGTTTGATTTAAATAATTGGCTGACTGTGTAAGACACAAACAGATAGATGCGACACACCTCACTGATTGACTTGTCCTTTTAGTACTTTCAGTCTGTCCTCTAGTCTATGCATTCTTTATCTGGACTGGTGTGTGAAAATGAAATCATTGACAACATGTCCATTATTAATTCTGCCTCCCCCAAACTTCTCTCTTACCTGTGCTTGATGTTTATGTCCAACTGTGGCACAGCAATGGCTGCATGGTGAAGATGGTTTCCTTTTTCTAACATGCCATGATTGGGGTGGTGGTGGTGGTAGTATAGTAGTAGTAGTAGACACTGGCAGGGCGGCAGCATTTGCAAAAAAAGAAAAGGAGACAGTCAACGCCTTTGAGAGACTGTTAGAGGAGTAGTAGAATGAAGAACAGTACAGAACTTACCGAGCAACAATAATATGCTCAAATATTAGACAACAAAACATAATGGTGGTTGGGATAGCCTACTAGACAGAGTTACAAACTATAGTTGTGTCGAGTCACTTGACTAGGCCTACAGCCTAACAGTTAGTGCTGTATATGAGGAATGACAACAAACAAATCCAATCAATGCCGGCAATTCATGCTGAGGTATATGTTCCTTTGTTAAATAAAATAACCTAAAATATCCTACTCATGGGTGGGCAAGCAGAAGAAGATCATCGCTCTGCCTTGAAATTGAAGTACTGTTGCTTTCGCCACATCCGCCCCAGCAAGTGTGTGATTAAGTATTGGTGTACATTTAATTTAGTCACACCTCGACAATAAGTCACACAGCCCGGGGGAAGAGGGTTAGGGTTTGTTGAATGGATGGGAAAGGGGTTTTTGGGAAAGGTTTGACATAGAAAAACAGTATGCATGGACAAACAAACAACAATCATTGAAGACTACCATATCCATATGTTAAGGGAGAAAAAGGAAATGCATGCATGATGATGAGAGACCCGGATTACATACACTTCTAGTTCTTGTTCTGTTGTTCCGGCCTTAATACTTTTACAGATAGCAAATAGAAATTTTAAATATTGGTAGGGAAGAATCGTAAACAGAGAGCAATCCTAATGATGATAATAATAACAACTCCAAGAACACACTGTTGTAAAGATTGTATACAAAATATTAATCAAAATATTTAAAAGAAGATAAAAGTGGATACTGTTACTGTGTTATCCTAGTAAAAAATGTGGACTGGATTTGCATCTTGGCATTCCTCTTGGTCCTCCTCTCGTCCATCAATCTTGGGTGTGTCGCCTCGCCACTCGCCACTGCCCGGCTGGAAACAAAAATGTCGATTTATTGGTAAGGTAAGTGTGCATTGTAATGTTTTTCAAAGTACAGGGCAAGGCCCGGCCTGTAATTGTAGATGGAAAACCAAAGGGGATATTGAGAAACAAAGTTGAAACAAATGCACAAGTTATGGTGTAGTGCAACAAGAACACTTTCCGAGGTGGCATGTATGTATGCATCATCTCTACTCTAGTCTGTTTCCAGCATTGACCTTCAACAATAACAGGAGGGAGCAGGCCCACAGTGCTTAGCAGTAGCACATCCTACGTTAACACTTTAGAGTACTTTTTTTTTTTAAAGAGTTGGACAAAGGCAAAGCACATTATCCATTCCAAACATAGCATTTTACAGTTTAAGTTAGTAAATCAATGCACCGAAGTCATCCCACCGCTACACTCTATTTCACTTCTACAGACATTTGGGTTTAATGTGGTTGTTGTTGACGTGTTTACCTTTAGGTTTTTAAGTTTATGCCACTCATGAAACGTCCTCCTGACTTCATCATCATCTCCGATACTTTTACTGACTGACTGTGAAGATCGGCCTGCAGTAGAAGTAAAATTGTTATTACACAACATGAGTAGAAATATTATTGACTTGAGTCAGTCTTTAGTGTGTACAGAAAGATAGATTACTAGTACACTTTGACTTCACTTTGTGCACAACAAACAAACAACGAAAACACAAAGACCAATCGCTCAGAGTCAGGTGTCCAATGCACGCCATTAATTGTCATTACCTGTTCCTTCTCATCTTAAGTTAACGGGCCGTCTATTTCGCCATCATCATGATGGGTGGTGCTGTTGTGTCATCATACTCATTGCGCAGATATAGTGAGTCCCCTTCCTGTATTGAATTAAAAGCAATTTCTTCTTTGCAAGAAGGGGAAAATTGAATTCACCTTGAGTTAAATTTAGTGTGTTCTGTAGAAAGTTGATTAGTGGCAGTGCACAATTACATAAATTCATGCACAATAAACACAACAAAATTCTGTCTGCGACTCTGCGTCCAATGCATGGCATCAATCATTACCTGTTCCATCTTATTTTCAGTTAATGGCCAGTCTCTCTCGGCTCTTAAAAGGAGGATAGCTATAGTAGTCATCTGATTCATGCTCCACTTCTTTTGGCAGGACTAGGAAAGTTTGATTTTTTTCTTGTAGTATTTTACCATCATCCAATCATCATTCATGAGGGCAATGGATTTGGGCGGGAGATTCAGTATGATGGAGCGGAGGAGCTGGATTTGGAGGACTGTACTGTCAAATTGCAGACACCTGAAAATTGTATATTAAATAAGAAGAGTAGAAGACGGTGGTAATGGATTTGTTGTGATTCACAAGTTTGTAACCGGAACGACAGACACACAAATAACGGTGGGAAAAAAGGGAGGTAGACAGTAAGTGCAAGCCTAATTGTCAGGGAAGTATAGCTCGTCCTCAAACTCTGGGGGGTCAGCCAGTAGTAGGTAATCCTCATGTGACACACTACTTCCGTCACCTGAGCCGCTGTCCTCATCTTCCTCCATTGCTTCATGTATTGTGTAATTCAGTGGTATGAAGTGCTGATTCATTTTGATCATTGTTAACCTCTCCACGTTTTTGGGCGAGAGACTGGTCCTTCTCAATGTTACAATGGAACCAGCAGCGCTGAAAACACATTCGGAAGAGACACTTGCGACAGGGCAAGCCAGATAGCTTATCGCCAGCCTGCTGAGCTGCGGCCATTCAGACCTTTTCCTATACCAATACTGCAATGGGTTTTGACCAATGTACACCTCTGTTGGGTCGTCCAGATAGGCCTGGACCATCTGCTCAATGTTCAGGGTTGCTGCTGGTAAGCTTTCGTGCTGTTTTTTCTGTGCATCAGCACTGTGCTTATTAATGCCTAACTTTACATACCAATCGTGTAATGATTGTACTCGGCCTAATGATCCAGTTATTGTTTCTGTGGTCGATAGTGATGGTGAGTGTTGTGATCCAAACGCACTGCCCTCAGCCAACGAAGTTGCACTTGATCCTGCATGGCCTGCTTCAGTACTTCTTGTGGGTTGATCTTGCGGGCTTTTAATTAGCAGCCGTTCGTTTTCCAACTTACTGGCTGCTTCAGCGATACAACTTTTGTAGCGGGTAACATCAATCTTGGAAAAAGCAAAGAATGTCTTCAGTCCAAATTTTGCACGTGGATCCAGAATTGTGGCACAAATGTAATGTTCTTGTGGCAAAATGTTATTTTGTATCCTTACATTTTCAGCTAAGCGTTTGGATAAGCTCTCCACCGAGTCATGGGCTTGCCTTTTGTCCTCTATACCTTTGTATGATTCAGACACATTATTCAGCTGATGCTCTAGCATTTGCAATAATGGGATAGCTTGGCCCATTGTACAGTCCTCCTTGCTGACTTCACGTGTGAAGACCTCAAAAGGACACAGCATCTCAGTCAGGCATTTAATTAGGCTCCATTGCTCCATGTCAAGGTTCATGCCTTTAACAGTAGCATCCCTGCTTCTGTTCCAGACATATTCATGGAGTGACCTGTACTGCTCATACCGACGATCAAGCATGTAATACGTTGAGTTCCAACGTGTTGCCACCTCCTGGATGAGTGCCTTGACTGGCATCCTATGCTCACGTTGGATGATCCTCAGCTGCTTCCGAGCTCTAAAAGAATGGCTGAAATGAGTGCATATTCTTCGGCAGATGGCCAGTAAATTGCTGACTATGGGTTCTTTTTGCAGAAAGTCTTGAACTATAATGTTTATGCAGTGCGCCAAACACGGAACCCTTAAATAGGAACCAAGTTCCATGGCCTTAAGTACATTACTGCCATTGTCTGTGGCAACAAAACCAATACCAAGCCCTCTTGGCCGCAGCCATTCCAAAACCTTGCTGCGAAACTCGTGTAAAATGTTTTCAGCCGTATGAGATTTCTCCATGGCAAACATGGCTACAGTTACATGTTTCCGAGTACCTTCAAAAATCGCAGCTGTGTCAACAGCACCTCGTGCAGATAGCTTATCGCTAACCCCCACAAAAGAGATCCAGTGTGCAGTGATGCACATGTAATCTGTGGCTTGGCAAATGGTCCACATGTCTGTTGTCAGGTGGATATTGTGCACAGCACTCTGCTGCAAAGCTTGTCCAACCAATCCCAGCACATCATGATGTAGTGCCGGAACAGCAATTCTTGGAAAATAGGACCGGCTGGGAACCTTCCATTTAGGGCAGATGGCAGACACAAATTCAAGGAAACCCACCCCTTCCATAAATGAAAAAGGAAGAAGGTCCAGTGCTAACATTTTAGCCAGCTTCGCATTGTACAATCGTTCCGTTGGGTGGTTGCGTTGGAACTGCCCCTCCAACCTAAACATGCTCTCAATGGTAGGCTGGATTACTTTCCTTTGTGGTGCTGTTTTCATTAACCCACTAAGGCTCAACGACACAGATTGTCTCATTGCGGTACTCAGTCGCCTTGGTGTCTCACTCTCAGCCTGACTCAGAGTATGGCTCTTACTGTGGTGCCACTGTGATTTTACTGAGGAGGATGTGGGCGTTACTGCACTACTGGGGACAGGGCTAGAAATGCCTCCATCTTCTTCACCTGCCACCTCAATAATATCGCTCCCTGATTCATCCTGACCAACTTCAATGGGTTGAGTTTTTCTACTTTCTTTTAAATTAAGTAGTTGATCCTCCCACACGATAGTGTGGTGTATTCTGAGATGACTTGCTTGTCCTCCGGTACCATAGTTTGTACGAAGCTTACCACGCCGAACACCTTGCCGACAAATTGAGCATATAGCAACGTTCTCCTCCTTGGCGCTAACAGAAAAGGAGTCCTAAACTGGGGAGGAGAACTTTCTGGCACTGCTGGATGTGCCGCTTTCAATCCCAGATGAACTGGAGAGTGTGCTTGAAATGTGACCCTGTGCACCTAGACTGTGAATTTTACTACCACTACCTACTGAGATGGTTGCGCTGGATGTAGGTCCCTGCCGGGCCTTGGAAAATATGGCAACTGGAGGTAGTGGTGGTGTAACCTGTGTTGGTGATATCCGTGCTACATCCCGCTCAGTAGCAGCCTTTCTGGATAGGGTGAGAATGTTGGTCTCCAATCCCTTTGGGGCGGGAGTAATGTGCGTGATGACTGGCTCGTCTTCATCAACATCATCACCCCCCTCTTCTACATCTCCCTCCATAACTCTAAGTTTTTCTGGGACCTTCCTTTTCAGAAGCATTGTCTTGTGGCGTATTTCACTCTCAGACTGAGCTGGTGGGAGCCAAGTGGCATCACGATCATCAGAAGCGGGGCTTGAAGAAGAAGATGATGGACTAAGCCTCCTTTTCCTTGCTGGTGGTCTGGAAGGCAATAGATCTTCTGAAACAGTGGTTTGACTTTGCTCCACTTTGTCTGCAGGAAGCTCGATTTCCTGAAATGCCCCTACGTCAGGAGCAACAACTACTATGGTGGGCTGTTGCGGCTGCTGCTGTTCTTGTTGTGGCTGCTGCTGTTCTTGTTGCGGCTGCTGCTGTTCTTGTTGCGGCTGCTGCTGTTCTTGTTGAGGCTGCACACTGATCTGCTGAGTTTGCGCCTGCGTTGAACTTGATTGTGTACTACTTTGCGGTAATGACATTTCTTCAACATCGCTGCTCGTTAGTAGACTGGCTACCTCTGTGACACTAAAGCCCTTGGGCCTAGGTTGGTGGGGTTGGACCGCTGTGCTGCTCCCAGCTCGGTTCCCGGACAACGCTGCTGCAGGCGTAACTTTTTTGGTGCCAAAAAAAACATTGGCCAGCACACCACCAGTCGTGGTTAATGGCACTTCCTTTTTCTGTTCCTTCTTCTCACCGGCAACTTTCTTGGTACTGGACCTGGTACCTTTCTTTGGGGCCATCTTCTTCAGATGTCAGGCAGGATGCAGATGCACAACAAGTTCTGGTCACACGTGGACGTGATGCGCAGCAGGACTTCTGTCTGGCTGGCAGTACAACGGTTAGCCGGGTGATGCTGATGACACCTCCTCCTCTGTCTTTTGTGCACCTAAAAGCAAATAAGCCAGGAGAAGAACATCAGTGAAATGTTGCATTTGTTGTTGTGGTTTAGTTACTTAGTACTGTACTAGTGCAAACAAAAGATAGTCTAGCCATTTATGACTTTTTTTTTAACAAGGGCTATGTTATACTACTGTGTACAGTCACAACCTATGCGTATCCTTAAATCAGATGCTCGACCCCTTTATGCCTGTGCTCTGGCAACATTTTTGAGGTGGTCCTGGCTGCTGAGAACTAAAGCCCTTGCAGACTCTAGCTAAGCTGGATGACTGATCCCTTCCTGTATATACTCCATCTTTTTTAAATTGTCTTATTTATTGTGTTTATATGTATTTTTCTTAAACCTCTGCTGTATAACCTGGGATCTATGGATGCTATTGTACTTTTCCGGTTTGTGCTTATTCTGTTATGCTACATTTGTATGTGCTTTTTAAGATATGTTTTTTATCGAAATAAAGCTTATTTCAATTCAATTCAATTCAGTCACAACCTACACTCTCAGGAAGGATAGGAAAGTTAATAATAACCACCAAAATAAAAATGTAATGGAAGTGGGGTGGACCCTATTTGCCATTAAATTATTTGAGCATCTCAGCATCCATGGAGCTGCTGCTGGCAAAGGGGGTGGATGGATGGAAGCAGTAAGCCAAATAGCCAATAGGAAAACCATGCAGGCCTATGGCAAAAGCAGGACACTAATAACTCCCAGTCCAAACACAAAAAAAAGGCCACCACCCACATGGACACTCACAAATCACAAACAAGCCGGGGGCCTGGGAAACACCAAGAGCTGACAAAAGGCCTATAAAAGCCAGGTAAAGGATGCATGCTAAAGCACACTGCTCTGCCTTTTTAATGCAACAAAATGGAAATACGAACATTCACAGGCCCCAAAAAGGTCTGCAGGGTGCATGCATTGCACACCAACACACCAGACACATACAACAAAAGCATGTCCTTAAGACAACCAACATCAGAAATGCCACCCCAAAAAGCACACTTCCCCAACTCAATCCAATGCCATCCATGCCCTAAATGATGTCTACCTGCTCTGATCCTAGTGGATGAAAAAGCAGGCCTGTTGGCAGACAAGGCCAGGCAAGCTTGCAGGCCTAGGCTTCAAAATGGCCACCAGCCACATGGCCAGGCCCAACAACATCAGAAAGGCCACCCCAAAAAAACACACTTCCCCAACTCAATCCAATGCCATCCATGCCCTAAATGATGTCTAAATTCAACAGACCACACAGAAAACACTTGATTAATAAAGCTGTAGCTACCTGTTCTGATCCTAGTGGATGAAAAAGCAGGCCTGTTGGCAGACAAGGCCAGGCAAGCTTGCAGGCCTAGGCTTCAAAATGGCCACCAGCCACATGGCCAGGCCCAACAACATCAGAAAGGCCACCCCAAAAAAACACACTTCCCCAACTCAATCCAATGCCATCCATGCCCTAAATGATGTCTAAATTCAACAGACCACACAGGAAACACTTGATTAATAAAGCTGTGGCTACCTGCTCTGATCCTAGTGGATGAAAAAGCAGGCCTGTTGGCAGACAAGGCCAGGCAAGCTTGCAGGCCTGGGCTTCAAAATGGCCACCAGCCACATGGCCAGGCCCAACAACATCAGAAAGGCCACCCCCCAAAAAAACACTTCCCCAACTCAATCCAATACCATCCATGCCATAAATGATGTCTAAATTCAATAGACCACACAGAAAACACTTCATTAGTAAAGCTGTGGCTACCTGCTCTGATCCTAGTGGATGAAAGCAGGCCTGTTGGCAGACAAGGCCAGGCAAGCTTGCAGGCCTAGGCTTCAAAATGGCCACTATCCACATGGCCAGGCCCAACAACATCAGAAAGCCCACCCCAAAACAACACACTTCCCCAACTCAATCCAATGCCATCCATGCCCTAAATGATGTCTAAATTCAACAGACCACACAGAAAACACTTGATTAATAAAGCTGTGGCTACCTGCTCTGATCCTAGTGGATGAAAAAGCAGGCCTGTTGGCAGACAAGGCCAGGTAAGCTTGCAGGCCTAGGCTTCAAAATGGCCACCAGCCACATGGCCAGGCCCAACAACATCAGAAAGGCCACCCCAAAAAAACACACTTCCCCAACTCAATCCAATGCCATCCATGCCCTAAATGATGTCTAAATTCAACAGACTACACAGAAAACACTGATTAATAAAGCTGTGGCTACCTGCTCTGATCCTAGTGGATGAATGCAGGCCTGTTGGCAGACAAGGCCAGGCAAGCTTGCAGGCCTAGGCTTCAAAATGGCCACCAGCCACATGGCCAGGCCCAACAACACCAGAAAGCCCACCCCAAAAAAAACACACACTTCCTCAACACAATCTAATACCATCCATGCCCTAAATGATGTCTAAGTTCAACAGACCACACAGAAAACACTTGATTAATAAAGCTGTGGCTACCTGCTCTGATCATAGTGTATGAAAGCAGGCCTGTTGGCAGACAAGGCCAGGCAAGCTTGCAGGCCTAGGCTTCAAAATGGCCACCAGCCACATGGTCAGGCCCAACAACATCAGAAAGCCCACCCCAAAAAAACACACTTCCCCAACTCAATCCAATGCCATCCATGCCCTAAATGATGCTTGAAAATGAAATACATTCAAAAAACACCAAAGGAACAGTTGCTTCATCATGCACACACCCATGAGGCCATGCCCATGACTAGCTCGGGCCTACTACTGACTACTACTACCCACAACATTTTTTAAAAAAGGAATGATAATAGTTACCAAAAATAAATTGTAGTTACAACAACTGCAATGCCCACAATCAAACAGACACAACAACCACTTACTTATAAAATATCCTATTAAAAAAATCCTCAAATCCAATTGCAATGATGCAGCAGACAAAAAGAGTGATCTTTCCCGCTCAAAATCCAAAGGCAGAATGAGCAGGAGATGGACAAAGCACTGGGAGGAGCCTGCTGGACAGGAACAGGAAGTTGGAGATTCTGTGTCACTTACTCCCTCTCCCCACCTTTTTAAAAAAGGACTCCTTGCACAAAAAAGGACAGCCAAATGTCAATCTGAGGAGTTGTTTTCATCCAAAATCATCATTTGCAGAAGGTTTCATGCTGCTAGAGCTGATATTCTTCTCCAAATTGAAAATGTTACATGTTCGAGTTCTCGAGCTTCACATTACTTCCGCCGGATGTCGATGGCGTGTCGAAAATGACATGATCGCGTTCTCTCGCTCCCTGTCGCGTTGGATATGACGTGTTCGGGGTCTCTTTCTCCTTTTCGCATTCGATTAGACGTGCCCGCGTCCTCACGCTCTCGCTCGCGGTCTAGAATGACGTGTTCGAGATCTCAATCTTCTCATACTCGCGCGGTGCATGATCGCGAGAAGAATGACGTGATCGCGCGACAAATGACGTGATCGCGCGACAATGCGAGCGCGAACTGTTGCGAGACAGCGCAAAATGGCTACCAACAATCCAATATCTCGTTGAGAACGCGACCGGGTCTGGAAAACTTGTCAGCGAACGCGGGGATTCAGGTAAGGCGATCGCGCGCACGCGAGAATGTATTTTTTTACAGCGCAAGCAAAAAACAAATTATCGCTAAGCTGCGGAATGCAGACATTTTGACATTTTAGCGCTTTCCGCGAAACGCGAAAATGCCAAATTATCGCAATTTCCGCGAACGGAACGGAATTTTGGCCCAGGCCTAGTTATGATCCGAGAGTATCCGGGGATATTTCTCTATCCTAGCCCATGCCACCAAACACTGTGAAGTAAAAAAGTAATCCAATCTAAAGAGAGCCTTATGAGGGGCCGAAGAAAACGTGCTACTGGCATCTTCGGGCTTTAAATTGGGCCAGATGTCAGTTAATCCATTATTCATTACTAAATTCATGAGGGCCTTGAAAACCTTCCTTTTGCGCCCAGCATAGCCACCTCCTACATTGCCCCACAGCCCCCCCAGCCCGTTAAGGTTAAAATCCCCACACATTATTACTGGAGTAGGCCAGGTTGCTAACTCGGTGTCCAAAAATTCAAACAGCTCAGGATCATCCCCTGTAGATCCATAAACTGAGCAGACTCTAAATATTTCCCCTCCCCATAGACATTCTACCAGTGCCCAGCGGCCCCATTTATCGGCCAATTTCCTTTTAATTATAATATCCATTCTCTGGGTGAGGATAGCGACCCCTCTCGTTTGGGTCCCTGGCTTGGTGTTAATCATAAGATGAAATCCTAACTGTTCCAGAATATTGCCTCTGGCGCCCACTATGTGGGTCGCTTGAATACATAAGATATCTATACGCATTGTTTTAAGTAAAATTGCAGCCCTTTGCCTTTTACCCTGATCATTTAGCCCACATATATTTATGGAAACAATTCGTAGATTCATTTATTAGATATTAAAAACAATTTTTATTAGCCCCCAGCCTAAATACCTCTTTAGTTAATTCAAAATAGATTTACTAGAGCTAATTTTCATCATTTTCCAAGAGCCAAATACCACAAATTCCCTCATGTATTGTGCTGTGCAATCCTGTGCTGTGCCCTTGCTCACCCTGCCCCCCTGGACCCCATCAGCGGTGGACCCACCCCCCACCACCCCCCAACCACCCTTACAGGCAAATAGGTCAGTGATGACCTAAGTATGAGAGCCAAGCTCACATCTCGAGTCGCAGCAGTTTCACCCACCCCCACCCAAACCCTTACTACACCATCAAACCCCACACCAGATTAATTCCTAGACATAACCATGTGTAAAGAAGTCAGATTTCACCAGCCTATATCAAACTGAGACCACCAGCTGCCCAGAGCCCCCCACAGTAAGGGGATTCAGAATCACCAATTAATCAGCGGTCTGGCCCCCACGCAGCAATCGACTTTCTCCTCCCCTCCCTTTAGCATCCTTCAGTTCTGTCAGATACTCCTGTGCCTTAATTTCCGAGAAGAACATTTGCACCCTCCCATTTAGGATGACCTTGAGCCGAGTAGGGAATGGCAAAAATGCCTCACAGCCCACCCCCTGAAACGGAGATATTAGCTGCCATAATCTCCATCTCCGCTCAACCGTGGCATGGCAAAAATCTGGGCAGGCAAAAAAAGAATGCCCCTTAAAAGTCTGCTTAGAATCAGGCCTCGCTCTGTCAATTATGGCCTGTCTGAGGAGAAAGTTCCCAATGTAAATTAAAATTGCTCTTGGCTGTTCCACTTGCCTAACGGCGTTGGCTTTCTTCTGCATCATTGGGATGCGGTGCGCCCGCTGTACCTCCATGTCCCAGTTCCAATGGGCAAGGTCCGGAAAGGCGCCCTTTAACAGGGACACAACAAAGGACATGATATTTTCGCCTTCAATATTTTCAGCCAGGCCTAATTGCCGTACATTGTTTCTGCGTTGCCTATTTTCAAAATCTTCAAGCTTCCAGCACATATCCAATGAGTGTTTTTCCTGCGTTTCCTTAAAAAAAACCTGTAGCTTGCCGACATCCTCCTCCAGAACACCCGTTCTTTCCTCCATATGGGTGACCCTTACTGCCATATCCGAACACAGCTTATTAACCTTGCGTATAGAGCCCTGTAGTTTTTTGGTGGCTTGTAGTGACCACCGACTCTCCAATCTGGCCTCTCCCTGCATTACCGCAAGATGGCCGCCAACTGACCTCAGTGAGAGCCGCTGCAGTCTCGCTCTCCCCCGAAGTGCCTAAGGATGTTTTGGTAAATGGAATGCTATGCCACCCCGCACCTATTTAGAAGACCCACTGGTTAAACTACAGGGCCACAGCTGCTTGAGGAGACCCAGGAAGATTGTTCTTACCTTCCATCTGCTAACCCGATACCTGTCACGGCTAGCCTGGGCACTCCAGAACCGTCACAGGTGCTGCTGGAGCTGCGGGCCGATTTTGGCTCCCAAAGCAACAAAAATAACGAAGGAGACGGCTAAAGATCTTCAGGCACAGGCCCCAAATTCCCGGGCGCCGCTGCTGCAGTTCCTGTGTGGGGGTCAACTCAGCGCAGAGCCCCCGGAAAGAAAGCTGACGATGGCGGGAGTAAGGTGAAAGACGTTAACAACGCCGGCGTTGCTGAAGCGACCCGGCTCCGTGCTACAGCCGCCGCGGAGAGTTCTCTGCGGCAGCCTACAGTTATGGAAGCTTTCACGGCCGCCTCGGCTTCCAATAGCGGACAGAACAGCGGATTGAACATTGTTACCCAGACAGGGGCCGGTGCTTCGGGGGACACAGCGATTGATGCAGAGGAGTCAAATCTGGCCGCTGAGATCGGTGTGTGACCCGGACTGGAGCAACCCAGACTGGAAAGGGACTTACAATTGGAAGTACAACAGGAGCAGGATAGCGAGGAGGAAACCTACCAATTACCTCCACTGCCATCCCCAGAGCCGCTGGGAGATCAGGGGAAGATTGCAAGTGGGGACAAAAGCCCCGTGGAAAGGGACGATTGGCTCCCCGGGATCAGCACGCCAGGTAATAACGGCCCTGTGATTTTTTGGGAATCTGATAAATCAGGCAAACATGGTCCATCCATCGCTGCTGTTATTTCACACTTGGACATACCCCAGGATAATGCTGTAAGCCAAGCCTTGATGCCATTGTGGTCTGAAACAGCCCCTGGCTCCCCAGAGGGGGACAAGTTTTTTTCACTTAATGATGACTCCGAATCCCCCGTATCCCCTGTATCTAGTGATCTTAACACCACTGACGAGATGAACACTGGGGAATCTTCCACCACACAAAAGGTGCTTCATAGCAGGGCCACGGCTCCGAAATGGCGATCTAAGTCTAAAACAAGCCCCGCTAAGTCTGATCAGGCAACTGCCCGTAAACTTGAATGGGATTATTCCGCCACCAGTATGTCCTATGAAAGTGATCTGCAGGCCGCAGCGCAAGTAAGACACGCTGACATTGAGACCTCTGCTTCTCCTACATTAGAGTTATTGTACTCTACACTTAAGGATGGGACTCTTCCTGATGAGAAGGCTACTACAATTGTACCCTCTTCCTCCTTGTTTATCTTTGGTTTGTTTAGGCAAATCAGGAGACAACTATGTTATTTCAGAATCAGAGTGAAATACCTCTGTCCATTTTCCATTTCCAGGGATGTCTAGAACGTTCAGCGTCACACTCTATTATATATATATATATATATATATATACATATAAATATATACATAAATATATATATATATATATAGATATATATATATATATTTATTTTTTTCACTGAAAAAACCATAGGTTTCAGGGGTGTTATAGTTCTACTAACTATAACTCGTGCGCCCGCAATCCACTGCTGATGATGTCACATATTACATCATTCATGACATGGTCAGTGACATCACTGATGACATCATCGAGTGAATGTGGTTTGGTTCGATATTTAAATATGTATTATATATATAGCAATCTTCATTGAAGAATGAGTGGAAGTATAAGTGTCTGGATGGAGGATTTACTAGCAGTGTGATTGACTGTTTAAGTGACTAATTTAAAGTATCTCACTAAATATATGGGATATTGATTAAACTGGGTGAATATCTGTATCACTCTGTCTCTTGTTGTGTAAACTACTGCATAAGTTGGTTACTAGCTATGTGAAAGTCTATATTAGTTATTGATTAGTTAAGTGAGTATTTTTATGGGAGAGTAAATGTGTGTGTGGTTGGGTGGGAGGTGTGTGACTGTCCAAAGATGTATAAATAGTTTATTTAGTAGGTATATGAGGTTAAGACTCCATGTGGAAACAGTTGTTTAGGTGAGTGAATGCCTTTATGGGTGCAGTGATGAGTCAATATATTTCTCAATGATACATGTCCAACAAAGTAGAAATATAAAAGGCAGTGTATGTGACAGTTGTTGTATATTAATAAGTATACATAAGACTCAGTGATTCTGTGATTGACTGTATGGATAACTGTATACTTGTAATAGTGATTTTATAACACACAAAGTATGAGTTACTATCTATATGAATAAATGAAGTGGTGTTTGTATAAGTGTGTAGCTGAGTAAATGTAAGTATGATCAATTGTTTGCATAAGTGAGTAGGATGACTGCATATGTGAATAGGATGTATGCTGGTGTGTAATGTTGATGTAGGTGTATACGTATACTTGATAGTGTTCTATTGATCTTTGTCAGCATGTATGAGTGAAGCTATAGGTAAGTGTTTCGATGTGTGTGTAGATCTAGGAATCACTGAGTGGGTTTTTAAAAACTTATATTGGTGTGTCAATGGTTTAAAATATTGTACTTCATATTTTATAATGAGTGATGAAAGGTTATACGAGTGTATGATGAGGTGTATCAGATTGTCACGTGGATGATGTCATCAGTGATGTCATTTGAGATGTCATCAGTGATGTCACTGACCATGTCATGAATGATGTAATATGTAACATCATCAGCAGTGGATTGAGGGCGCACGAGTTATAGTTAGTAGAACTAACTATAACGAAGGAATTTCAATGGTTTTGTACGAGTGAAATATCCAGCTATGGTTTTTTCAGTGACTTTCTAATGTTTTTTAAATGCTAATTCCTAACTATAACAAGTCTGAAACCTATGGTTTTTTCAATGAATTTCAAAGGTTTTTAAAATTCTAATTCCTAACTATAACATTTCTGAAACCTATGGTTTTTTCAGTGAATTTCAAAGATTTCTTAAATGACAATTTTTAAATGTAATAATAGTTATATTTATTTTTTTATATTGATTTTCAAAAAAATGTTCACTATTTATTTTGACATATTTCATTTTTTAAATTACATTATATATTTTTAATATAAATGGATTTTTTTCAATTATTGAAACTCTGTTTTTTTGGTTTTATATGTTTTTTAAAATATATTTATATTATTTTCTTTATTGTTTTTTTTCTCCATTTTTTGGGGGAGTCGCGAATCCAAAGCGTACCTTTCTCGATCACTGCGCGGAACCTAGCCGCCATTTTAGGATTGTTGTGTAGGATCCGCGTAGGATGTGCGATGGGTGCGTATTTTCTTGCGCGATCGCTATGCGACCGGTACGCGACTCCAGGTGCATACGCGACACATACGTATTACTTTACGCGACGCTTGCACGTTAAAAGCCCCGGGAGGTGGCAGTCCCCAGGGCGGCGGGGGGGCCGTGAGCCCCCCGCATATATTCTAAAGAAGCCCTGGGGGGTCCCCGGCGCTTGGGGGGCCATTAAGCCCCCCGCCCATGAATATTGAAGTCCCGGGGGGTGGCAGTCCCCGGGGCTGGGGGGGCAGTGAGCCTCCTTTACATCATTTTAGAAAGCCCTGGGGGTGGCGGTCCCTGGGGCTGGGGGGCCCCTCTGGGCCCCCCATTCACATTATAATATTGCCCCCGGGACTTGCCCCCCGGGGGCTAATTACCAATGAAACGCGGGAGCCCGCGCTTCGTTTTTTTTGTTTTTTTTATTAATCGGCAGGATCCGCGCACCCTGCGCGCATCTTCCCATTTAAAAATTAAACAAAAATTGGGGAGTCAGGGGGTCCTTGTGAGACCCCCTAATCAGGCCTAGGTGGTCAGGGTGTTCCTACCCTGCACCCTTTTTGAGTTTTGCGCACTTTTTTCAAGGATTTCTTGTGCCTTGGTTCTACCAAGGCACAAAATGGCTGCCAACACTTCCTGGTTTGGAGTGTTGACAGCAAGTTGACAGCCAATTAACATGCAGCTCGTGATCGGGAGGATGCACACAGAGTGCGCTCAAGGTGCACGGATCCACCGCGCCCATAGATATATATGTGATTTTACTTTTGATTTTCTCAGGAACTACTGAACGGATTTACACCATTTAACAAAAAAAGGCACGACTCTGAACCAAGGGCTACCTTTTTGCCAAATTTGGTGTAATTCCGTTCAGCAGTTCGGGCTGTAGCTGCGACTAAAGATTCCTATGGAAAATTGCATTGGGAATTGGGACCCCCTTTGTTTTGGCCCCCGCTTGACGAATCACCCCGAGACTTTGAGGATAGGAGCGGACCGGAGCTGGGCAAAAGTTTTGAAAATTTCGCGAAGATTCGTCAACCGGCGCAAAAGTTATTGGGAATAGAATGTTGCGGATTTCCTATGGAAAATAGGTCCTAACTATAACTACCTACTGGCGACCACCAGTAGGTAATATATATATATACCAGAAACCTCACGCACTGCTCATACAGAGCGTCCGAATGACGGCGTACGATATGGCTGATAATGAAGATGTAGAACGTCATGCTCTCTTTGACCGCTGAAGCCTCTGAAGAAGACAGTTGTTGAAACGCGTAAGGCAGCGGTCATATGCTTAATTGTTCTGGAAAATTAAGCTGTTCATACTAATAAATGCTTTTTGGGAGAAAGCGGCTCCGCGTCTGAGTGCGGCTCGAATGTTGGACATCCCACCGAGCGTTGATATTTAGCGGCCGTCCTGCCGCTGAGCCTGCACCACCCCAGGATCAGGGGGCCACTGAGCTCTATGAATACAGGGCTCGGTTAGTGGAATGTGAGCCGAAAGGATGAGAGCAACTTCGTTTTCTGGGGCTCATTGAGAGCTTTGATATTGCAGACTATTAACAGAGAGCATCCATTTGGGACATAATAACGAACTACATCTCCCAGAAACCTCACGCACTGCTCATACAGAGCATCCGAATGACGGCGTACGATATGGCTGATAAGGAAGATGTAGAACGTCATGCTCTCTTTGACCGCTGAAGCCTCTGAAGAAGACAGTTGTTGAAACACGTAAGGCAGCGGTCATATGCTTCATTTTTCTGGAAAATTAAGCTGTTCATACTAATAAATGCTTTTTGGGAGAAAGCGGCTCCGCGTCTGAGTGCGGCTCGAATGTTGGACATCCCACCGAGTGTTGATATTTAGCGGCCGTCCTGCCGCTGAGCCTGCACCACCCCAGGATCAGGGGGCCATGGAGCTCTATGAATACAGGGCTCGGTTAGTGGAACGTGGGCCGAAAGGATGAGAACAACTTTGTTTTCTGGGGCTCATTGAGAGCTTTGATATGGCAGACTATTAACAGAGAGCATCCATTTGGGACATAATAACGAACTACATCTCCCAGAAACCTCACGCACTGCTCATACAGAGCGTCCGAATGACGGCGTACGATATGGCTGATAAGGAAGATGTAGAACGTCATGCTCTCTTTGACCGCTGAAGCCTCTGAAGAAGACAGTTGTTGAAAGACGTAAGGCAGCGGTCATATGCTTCATTTTTCTTGAAAATTAAGCTGTTCATACTAATAAATGCTTTTTGTGAGAAAGCGTCTGAGTGCGGCTCGAATGTTAGACATCCCACCGAGCGTTGATATTTAGCGGCCGTTCTGCCGCTGAGCCTGCACCACCCCAGGATCAGGGGGCCACGGAGCTCTATGAATACAGGGCTCGGTTAGTGGAACGTGGGCCGAAAGGATGAGAGCAACTTCGTTTTCTGGGGCTCATTGAGAGCTTTGATATGGCAGACTATTAACAGAGAGTATCCATTTGGGACATAATAACGAACTACATCTCCCAGAAACCTCACGCACTGCTCATACAGAGCGTCCGAATGACGGCGTACGATATGGCTGATAAGGAAGATGTAGAACGTCATGCTCTCTTTGACCGCTGAAGCCTCTGAAGAAGACAGTTGTTGAAACACGTAAGGCAGCGGTCATATGCTTCATTTTTCTGGAAAATTAAGCTGTTCATACTAATAAATGCTTTTTGGGAGAAAGCAGCTCCGCGTCTGAGTGCGGCTCGAATGTTGGACATCCCACCGAGCGTTGATATATATATATATATATATATCGCCAAACAAAGGGATCCAAATCCTGGTGCACTCTCGCAGCGGGTGCTCTGCGTACGGGCCGGATCCTGGCCACGAAACGTCTTTCACAACCAAAGACGCGGCACTCGGGAAGGTAATTCTCAAGCGTGTGTTTATTCACAGCACAGCTGTGCTGTGAATAAACAAACGCTTGAGAATTACCTTCCCGAGTGCCGCGTCTTTGGTTGTGAAATATATATGCCCATTGGGGCGGGGATATAATCTACCTTGGGGTGTGGCGCGCTTTCCCTGTTGCTTCCTTCTGCGCATGCCAGTGATCAAGAGCAGGACATGCTCGAAACGCGTCTGGCGCAGAGACTTGTGTTTTCAATTGATGGAAGGCTCTTGCAACTCCTTGAATAAATGGGGATAACTCGCTGGGTGTGACTCCTTCAATCTGTGGCAACTCTTCTCTTATATATATATATATATATATATATATATATATATATATATATATATAGTGGAACTGCTGTCCGATGACAGCCCATACCAATGGAGAGACGGGTGAAGGAGCGATTTTGTAAATAAAGCGCCTTTGAATTTAAAGCACACGAGTGAGTGCATTCCTATACTACGAAGGGTGCTGTCGACCGGCAGCGCCTTTGTTCTTTATAAATATTTAAACCGACTGTTCCCTGTCGGAAGGACTGCACCGCCCTAAAAGTGAGCGCCGGCGTCAACATTGGGAAACTCTGGAGGAAATATATATATATATATATATATATATATATATATATATATATATATATATATATATATATATATATGAGCTTAGAGCATTCGTCAACTTTCACTGGAAAATGAATGCACAAACTCCTCTTCGTCGGTCAATACATATTTATTTATAGTATTGGTAACTCCCTTCTGTCTGCCATGACGCGTTTCGGCCGGAAAACTGCCTTGATCACATGAAGTTGACTTTGCGAGTGACAGTATTTAAAGTGCTAACACCCATATCACATGGTGGAAAGACATAGAAGACATACTATAGATTTCCGTATGCGTTTCCCTGCACGTAGGAATGACAATCATATTGGCTGTATAATACAGATGTGAAATGTCAAAACAGTAATTGATACACTATCCAGTCTTGGATTCTGAGTTTTAAACATAATAAAAAAGTCTAAATACTGTTGATTTGACAAACTCAGAACACTTAAGACAGATTCATTACCATAGTCAGTTCGCACAAGGGTACTGTGCCTACCGTATCAGAATAGCTGCAAAATTGCATTTAGTATACACCGGCCAGCTAAAAACAATTAAAACCAAATGTGCAAATACTGCTAGGAATATATCTAAAGAACTGTATAAAACAATGTAACATCAATAAAAGCCAAAGTGCAGGGAATCAGTTTGTTCAATAAAGTTACATGTCAATCCATTTAAAAGTGATTTACCTGGTGGATTCCTATCAATGTGAATATTTTTATTTTATCTTTTATATATTTGTATTTAGTTGTAAGTGCATATGCGTAAAAGTGCAAATTTAATTGTAATGTGCAAACAGTGCAAGTAATGTGCAAATGAGCAATAAATGTGCAAAATATGTAGTGTATGCAAAATACATACATTTGAATAATGCATCATGATAAAATCCAATATCCAAATAGATGAATTATATCAAATAGTCATATGGGTGTTGTGAATAATAAATAACAATGATAGCGAGGTCAAAATAACGCCAGAATAGAAATAGAAAGACTCAGAAAACAAAAGATGTATCCTAATGGAAATACATATGTGGAGACAAAGAGAGTGATGTTGCGGAGATCGGAGGTAAAAAGGAAATATGGCACAATGTTTGCACATTAAATACAATAAAATAGATTAATTTGAATATCAAACAAGTAAAAGAATTGTGACAGAATCAATTCAAAAAGATCATAAGAGATTGTGCAAATCCTCCGTAGTGTTGAGCCCGAGTGGTGCCTTACTGTCGAGCTCAATGATAAACCGAGTCTCCAGTTGTCTAAACATACGCTCTCTATTTCCTCCATGTTTTAATTTAGGGATAGCATCTACCACAAAATATGAGAGGCAGTTTAAGTCATTATTGTGTACTGCTCTAAAATGACGTGCCACGGGATAGGTGGAATCGTTATTTACGATGGCCCTAAGGTGCTGTAAATTCCGAGCATGTGCCTGCAGTTTGGTGCTCCCCACGTATTTGAGACCGCAGGTACATGTTAAGATGTAAACTGCAAATTCTGTGCGGCATGTGTAATGTCCCCCGATTCGTACTGGTGTGGGACTAAAAGGTGTGTTGTAGTGAGTGGTGTTTACTCCAAATTTGCATGCCCTGCAAGATGCGCATTTAAAGAAACCTTTAATGGGCTGCAGCCAACACGTTTTGGTTGTGATTTCTGTATTCTTAACCACCAATTGGTTTCTCATTGAAACCGCCCGTCTAAAGGTGCCAATACTGCGTCAGTTTTCAGTATTGGCCAATTGTTATTCACTATCCTTCTGAGTTGTTTGTGTTGCTTGTTGAACGCAGTGATAAGACGGGGTACATTGGTGTTCTCAGGGCTGTTAGTCAAAGGTATCTTGGTGCCCCTGCTAGAAATAAGTAGGTCTTCCCTAGGTTTGACAGCCGCCTTGTCCTGGGCTTGGAGAAGGATGTTGTTACTATATCCCCTTGCCCTGAATCTAGACAATGACTGTTCAGAACATTTGGTATACTCCTCATTGGTACTACAGATGCGTTTCAATCTGAGGAGTTCTCCATAAGGGATACTCCGAATAAGATGACTGGGGTGAGAACTGGTCGCATGGAGAGTGGCATTCCCTGCTGTTGGTTTTCTGAAAAGCGTGGATTCAAGACTACTTTCCATGATATAGATGGTGGTGTCAAGAAAGGGAACCTTAGATGGACTAATCTGTGCAGTGAACTTGAGATTACTAGTGTTATTATTAAGTTCATTAATGAATAATGAAGCACTCTCATGGTCACCCTTCCAAATGAAAAACACATTGTCTATATATCTGTGCCAGTGCAGTACATGTTCCTCAACAGTTCTGGCCAGGGTGCCATGGAGGGTCTGCTCCTCCCACCAGCCCACGTGTAAACACGCGTAGCTGGGAGAGAAGTAGGCCCCCATAGCCACACCCCGTATCTGATGGTACATGGTATTGTCAAACATAAAGAAGTTATTAAAAAGACACCATTTAACCATTTCTAAGAGCATCATGTTGTGATTGTAGAGGCCCAGAGGTCTGTTATCCAAGTAATGTTTTACAGCAGTCAATCCAGCATGGTGGTCAATGCTGGTATAAAGAGACTCTATGTCCATTACCACTAGCAAAAAATCATCTTCCCATGTCACATTTTGAATTTTGTTCAAAAAATCCCCTGTGTCTCTGATGTACGATGGCAGTGCTTGCACAATGGGTTGTAGAAAGTAATCCACATATTCGGTAATATGTTCGCTCATACCACCAATAGCCGAAATAATGGGTCTGCCAGGTGGGGGATTGATCTCTTTATGTACTTTAGGAATTAGGTACAGGGTTGGGATAATAGGAAAGTCATTAAGCATGAAATTCACTTCCTGATTGGAGATAAGACCCTGTCTTTTCCAGTTCATGAGATCTTTTTTGATAGTGTCTTTGGCTTTGTGATATTCAATTAACGTGGCTTTAGCATAGCATTCTTTAGTGGACAATTGATTATGAGCCTCCTGTGTATACTGTTCCCGTGGCCAGATGACAACATTGCCTCCTTTGTCCGACATATTTATCACAATGTCTTTTCTGTCTCTCAATTTGCGTATAAGATTTTCATATTGTATGTTCTGATGTTTGAGTCTCGTTTTGTTGTGGTTAGTTCTGTAATATAATTTCTTGATGTCATCCACTACTCGTTCATGGAAAATGTCAATGGCATCCTTAGGCATCATGGGGTAGAATTTAGATTTTGCTTTAAAAGGACTTAGGCCAGCACTTGAGTCCGTCAGATTGTGCAATGAAAGCCTTTCCTGAGTAGAAATTTGACTGTTAGCCGTCGTTTCTTCGAGACGATTTTCATTATTTAGTTCACTGATGGTAAGCATGATGGACGCATCAGATGCTAGAAGATTAGATTGATCTATAGTGTTCGAAGCACTTGGATTGCCAGGCAGGGTTGAGATTGTATTGCCCTCTTTAATGGTAAAGAACTTTTGCAGTTTCAGCTTCCTGATATATTTATAAATATCAATGCGCGTTTTGCCATAATTAAAGCTGCTTTCCGGGCAATAGGATAATCCAAGGGCTAAGATCTGTGTTTCCGCTTTAGTAAGGATGAGTTGCGACAAGTTAATAACAGTGTTGTTGTCGGCTGTTATCTCCTGCGCCACTGCTTTCTTGGCTTGCCTCTTCCTGCATTTGCGACTTTCTCGGCGGCGTTGGTTTTTTCGTTTGTTCCTGCTTGGGGCACATTCCGGTTTTGTGGCCGCAGAGTTTGCAGCCGGTCCTCCGCTAAAAAATTAAGCTCCTCTGCCGGACTAAGGATATTAGCCTGCTCGCCCATCCTATGTGCTCCAATCATGCCATCATCAGATTCGTATTCACTCGTGAGTGAGCCCGTCTCAGAACTCAATTCCCCCCTGTCATTTCCGGTTGCCATGATCTCTGTGCTAAGCACTATATTCTTATGAGTCATTCGCCCTGATATGTTCTTCTTGGCATGGTCATATTTGCGAGAGAACGTAAATATTTTGTCCCAATTCATAATCGGTTTTGTCTCTTGCATACTTGAACGCTTTTCGTATTTTGATTCTATCCTCATGTTTCTTCATTCTTTCGCCAATCTCTTTTTTAGTTTTGATGATATAATCAGTTTGCTCGAGTTTGTTAAGTTGCTCATTAATGATCTCAATTTCCATTAATAAACTTTCCCGATCAATCTTGGCGTATTTAATGAGTATTATAACCATGTTCATCGATGCTGCCAAATTGTTTGCTGCCCGTTCTTTTAGCATATATGGGTTAGGATTCTCATATGATGGTGCTACGAAAATTCTTAAGCCACAAGGTACCCTTCCCGCTTCCTCGTATTTCTGTAAAGATTTGTGTTCCCACCATTTTGTAATCTCGTTTTTGGTACATTTCTCCAAACGTTTGAGCAAGGATGTAACATCAGAGTTAGTTTCATTTATTGACGTAGTCGAACTTTGCACCGCCGTGCTCGGTGTATTGCTGAAAAGGGCATCAGCTGCTGCCTCGCGGTCTCGCAAAGTGTCCATTGACATACTTAAGATTTTAAGGGAGTCCCGCGCTGAAACAATGCGGTAGCGCTGGGAATTGTATCCGACACCTTCCCACCTGTGTGTATGCTCAATCCCACTCACCACTTATGTCCGCCAAAACCTGCTGCCGGCACGTCCTCCGACCCGTCTGCTGCTCGGTTCGTTGGTTGGATGAGGAAATCTTTCACTGTTACACAGGGGGCTGCCGTTGCTCGATGTCCTCCCGGACCGCTTCTCGAACTCGTTGGCTGATGACGGCTGCCTGCTTTGGAGGAGGGGGTTCGTAACCGGAAGCAGACCCACTTCCTTACTATACGAATATGAGCTTAGAGCATTCGTCAACTTTCACTGGAAAATGAATGCACAAACTCCTCTTCGTCGGTCAATACATATTTATTTATAGTATTGGTAACTCCCTTCTGTCTGCCATGACGCGTTTCGGCCGGAAAGCGGCCTTGATCACATGAAGCTGACTTTGCGAGTGACAGTATTTAAAGTGCTAACACCCATATCACATGGTGGAAAGACATAGAAGACATACTATAGATTTCCGTATGCGTTTCCCTGCACGTAGGAATGACAATCATATTGGCTGTATAATACAGATGTGAAATGTCAAAACAGTAATTGATACAATATCCGATCTTGGATTCTGAGTTTTAAACATAATAAAAAAAGTCTGAGTGCGGCTCGAATGTTGGACATCCCACCGAGCGTTGATATTTAGCGGCCGTCCTGCCGCTGAGCCTGCACCACCCCAGGATCAGGGGGCCACGGAGCTCTATAAATACAGGGCTCGGTTTGTGGAACGTGGGCCGAAAGGATGAGAGCAACTTCGTTTTCTGGGGCTCATTGAGAGCTTTGATATAGCAGACTATTAACAGAGAGCATCCATTTGGGACATAATAACGAACTACATCTCCCAGAAATCTCACGCACTGCTCATACAGAGCGTCCAAATGACGGCGTACGATATGGCTGATAAGGAAGATGTAGAACGTCATGCTCTCTTTGACCGCTGAAGCCTCTGAAGAAGACAGTTGTTGAAACGCGTAAGGCAGCGGTCATATGCTTCATTTTTCTGGAAAATTAAGCTGTTCATACTAATAAATGCTTTTTGGGAGAAAGCGGCTCTGCGTCTGAGTGCGGCTCGAATGTTGGACATCCCACCGAGCGTTGATATATATATATATATCGCCAAACAAAGGGATCCAAATCCTGGTGCACTCTCGCAGCGGGTGCTCTGCGTACGGGCCGGATCCTGGCCACGAAACGTCTTTCACAACCAAAGACGCGGCACTCGGGAAGGTAATTCTCAAGCGTGTGTTTATTCACAGCACAGCTGTATATGTATATATATATATATATTCACTGAAAAAACCATAGGTTTCACACACGTTATAGTTAGGAATTAGCATTTAAAAAACCTTGCAAATTCACTTAAAAAACCATAGGTTTCACACAAGTTATAGTTAGCTGTACATTTCACTCGTAAAAAACCAATGAAATTCCACGTTATAGTTAGATCAGGTAACTATAACTTGCGCGCCCACAATAAACTGCTGATGACGTCACATATTACATCACTTATGACATGGTCAGTGACATCACTCATGACATCAATGATGACATCTGAAATGACACATTGTGCATTGCAGTCGCGCAAGTTATAGTTACCTGATCTAACTATAACGTGGAACTCTCTTCGTTGCCCCCTTTTCATGTTATCAACCTTTGTTTTTCAGTGCGAGAGACAGAAAATGGCGGCCGACACTTCCTGATTTTGACCGATTCGAATGTTTACAGTCATGTAACCACCAATCAGAATTGAGCTCGCGCACGGCAGCATGCGCGTACGGTAAGCTTACCGTACGCGCTCGGAGCGCGCCTATAGATATATATATTGATTTAAATGCTATTTTCTCAGGACCTACTGAACAGATTTACACCAGACCTGCAAAAGGCACATCCCTGACCTGAGGACTACCTCTCTGCCCAATTTCAAGTAATTCTGTTCAGCCGTTCGGGCTGTAGCTCGGACTAAAGGTCCTATGGGAAAATGCATGGGGAAAACGTGTTTTGGGACCCCCCTTTTTTCTCAGCTCCCGCTTGACGAATCCCCCCGAGACTTTCAGGGTAGGAGCGGAGCGTAGCGCCCCATTAGTTTTGAAAAATTGGCGAGGATTCGTCAACCGGCGCTAAAGTTACTCCAAATAGAATGTTGCGGATTTCCTATGGAAACACGGTCCTAACTATAACTATCTACTGGCGACCGCCAGTAGATAATATATATATATATATATATATATATATATATATATATATATATATATATATATATATATATATATATATCCTGCTCCCGTGCACCAATAAACGAGTCACTCCTCGGGCGGGTGCTGAAATGCGGCGATGCTACGCATAATATGTCTGCTCCACAATTCCCTCAGTTTGTCGAAGGAAAAAAAGCACTCGCGGGACCTTTTCACAGCAGTGATTTATTCTTAGCCAAACAGACGCGTTTCGGAAAAAATCCTTCGTCAATGTTTACAGTGTACAATACGAGGCGCCGTTTTTAAGCAGCGTGTGAATATCATGAAAACAGACAAGGGCTAGCGTACCGCCGTATTGCGTACGCCATTTTGGAGCAGTTATCACATCAATAGCAAATGCTACAGAGACAAATAGAAATCATTGTAAATCATACGTTTCTTAATAAAAACATTTCAGTTCATGCTCTTTATATGTGAATATTGCTCATGAGTCTTCAAGAGTTCTTAGTAGTTTTCAAATTGTCTTATCGTTAATCGGTGTTTTACGACCAACGCATTTGGGTTTGTAAGCGCCATTTTAAAACATTCATCACACCATTGGCGAATGCCCCAGAAACAGATGAAATTCATTATACGTCAAACGTTTCTAAATTTCAAAAAGACATTTCAATTCATTATCTTTGTGTGTAGATGTTATTTATACAACATTAAGAACTCTGGAAAATCTTTAAATCATCTTGCCGTGTATCGGCGTTTGGCAACCAACTTATTCAGGTTGCAAATTCACCCCCTGTCTGTTAATTATATAGCCGTATATCGGCTCCTGCTTTAAAAGACAAATTCAAAAAATGGATCAAATAATTATTAAAATCAATAGGTCAGTATCAAATCTATAAGTGACTATACAGCATTAGTTTCCCAAATGGACCGCCAGTTCTTCCCCACCATTCAGTCCATTGGGAAATTTCGTGTGGAGATCTATGATATAACGAGATTCCAATCTCCTCAATTTTAGCACTCTGTCCCCTCCCCTGATATTTGGTGGTACAAAGTCAATACCAAAATATTGTAATAGGTCTCTATTACTTTTATGTTTAATGGCGAAATGTCGTGCTACAGGATAATTAAAATCCTTTTCGGCAATAGCACGCATATGTTCCAATATTCTGAGTTTGACGCAGTGTATGGTGCTCCCTATGTATCTAAGTCCACAGGGGCACTTGAGACAATACACTACGTGTGTTGTTTGGCAGGTCATGAATTTGGTTATTTTCTTTCCTGATTTAAAACCTTTTATCTCATAAGTCAGTGTCCGCTTACTGAAAGCACACGCCTTACACTTGCCACATGGATAAAATCCTCTCATATCACTAAGTGTTCCCTGTCTTGATGGTATCATATCTAAATGACTGTGTGCTAGGTTGTCTTTAAGTGAGCGTGCTTTTCTAAAGGTTATTAATGGTGCTGCTGGAATATCAGCTCCAATAATAACATCAGTTTTCAATACATGCCAGTTTTTCTTCATTATATTTCTCAGAATATTGGCATCTTCGGAAAAAGTTGTTATCATCCGAAATTTGCCATTATTTTCTTCTTTCTTTTCTTTTTGTTTGATTAAATCCGTTCTGGGCAGAAGTTTTACCTTCCCAAGGGTACTTTCTAACAGATTCAGATTGTAACCTCTCGCTAGAAATCGACTTAGACTCGCTTCAGCTGCCAAATCAAAGTCGCATTGCCTAGAGCAGTTGCGTTTCAGTCTGAGAAATTCTCCATAGGGAATACTGTTTTTCAGCTTTTGAGGATGGCTACTTTCCGCATGTAGTGTACTATTCCCTGCTGTTGATTTCCTGAATAATGCAGTCGTAATTTGTCCTTCTTGTATTTCAACCCTCAGGTCCAGATAGTTCACTGCCACTGAACTTATCTCCCCTGAGAATTGTAGATTCACATTATTCTTATTTAGATGTTTGATATATTCTTCAGCTTCTTTTATAAAGCCATCCCAGACCAGGAAAAGGTCATCGATATATCTGTACCAATGCACTATATTCCTGGTCCATGACTCGTTATCTGAGGACCAGGCCACCTGCTCCTCCCACCAGCCCACGAATAAATTTACGCAAATTTATTCGTGGGATGGTGGGCGAAGCAGGTGCCCATCGCAGTTCCAGAGATCTGTCGGTATAGATCCCCTTGAAAGAGAAAAATGTTGTTAAACAGGCAGAATTCTATTAACTCCAATAACATCACATTATGGGTTGCAAATTTCAATGCCCGTTTTTGTAAAAAATATTCCACTGCATTTAGCCCCTGCCTGTGATTGATACAAGTATACAAACTTGTGATATCTAATACAATCAAACAGTAGGACAGTTGCCAACCTAGATCATCAATGTGGCTAATAAAATCAGTTGTGTCTTTGATATATGATTTCAGCTTAAGCACAGCTTCAAACAGAAAGTGATCTAAAAACTTAGAGAGGTTTTCTGTTAGGCTGGCCATAGAGGAAACTATTGGCCTTCCTGGTGGTTTATTTTTGTCCTTATGTACCTTAGGTAGGTAATAAAATGTGGGTATGATTGGATTAATTGTTCTTAAAAATAAGTATTCATCTGAATCCAACATCAATTGTTCATGCCATTTCTTTATTGTAGTATGTAACTTTTGTATACTCTCTTGATATTCCACTGGAGTTGTCAATTCGTAGCAGTTTGCATTCCTTAATTGTCGTAGAGCTTCCTCAACATACATTTCCCGTGGGATTAAGACAATGTTTCCCCTCTTGTCCGATGGTTTACAAATGATAGATTTGTCTTGCTCAATATTTTTTATGGCCAATTTTTGTATTTTAGTTAAATTGTCTTTTTTCCGGGGTATGTTTTTGTTGTTATTAACTCGAAATCTCCTTAGCTCTTTGACAACAGCTTCCGAGAAAGTATCTATAGCGTCAAAGGGCATCTGTGGAAGGAATTGCGAAGGTAATTTCATTCCGCTTTTCGGTGCTTCCTGTTCAATGCCGGCACGTTGTATCCTTTGGCTCCTAGTTGTTATAGATTGTAGCTCTTCCATAGTGCCTTCTTGGCGTAAATCCTCCAGTATCTCGAGGGTTACCAGATCATTGGTGGTCAATAGGTCCACATCATTGCTCTGTGACCTAAAGAGACTAATTTGTTTTGGTGTTGGTCTTAATTTGAAATACTTGTGCAACTTTAGCTCTTAACCACCGCTGAAGAATCAGTACTCAAATTAGGATTGACATTCTGCCCACAAAGTCGTATGGAGTTTACCCAAACTCGGATTGACTTGTTCAAGTTTACACGCAAGCTAAAGTTGCACAAGTATTTCAAATCTATCATTTGTAAACCATCGGACAAGGGGGGAAACATTGTCTTAATCCCACGGGAAATGTATGTTGAGGAAGCTCTACGACAATTAAGGAATACAAACTGCTACGAATTGACAACTCCAGTGGAATATCAAGAGAGTATACAAAAGTTACATACTACAATAAAGAAATGGCATGAACAATTGATGTTGGATTCGGATGAATACTTATTTTTAAGAACAATTAATCCAATCATACCCACATTTTATTACCTACCTAAGGTACATAAGGACAAAAATAAACCACCAGGAAGGCCAATAGTTTCCTCTATGGGCAGCCTAACAGAAAACCTCTCTAGGTTTTTAGATCACTTTCTGTTTGAAGCTGTGCTTAAGCTGAAATCATATATCAAAGACACAACTGATTTTATTAGCCACATTGATGATCTAGTTTGGCAACCGTCCTACTGTTTGATTGTATTAGATATCACACGTTTGTATACTTGTATCAATCACAGGCAGGGGCTAAATGCAGTGGAATATTGTTTACAAAAACGGGCGTTGAAATTTGCAACCCATAGTGTGATGTTATTGGAGTTAATAGAATTCTGCCTGTTTAACAACATTTTTCTCTTTCAAGGGGATCTATACCGACAGATCTCGGGACCCGCGATGGGCACCTGCTTCGCCCCCAGCTACGCGAATTTATTTGTGGGCTGGTGGGAGGAGCAGGTGGCCTGGTCCCCAGATAACGAGTCATGGACCAGGAATATAGTGTCATGGTACAGATATATCGATGACCTTTTCCTGGTCTGGGATGGCTCTATAAAAGAAGCTGAAGAATATATCAAACATCTAAATAAGAATAATGTGAATCTACAATTCTCAGGGGAGATAAGTTCAGTGGCAGTGAACTATCTGGACCTGAGGGTTGAGATACAAGAAGGACAAATTACGACTGCATTATTCAGGAAATCAACAGCAGGGAATAGTACGCTACATGCGGAAAGTAGCCATCCTCAAAAGCTGAAAAACAGTATTCCCTATGGAGAATTTCTCAGACTGAAACACAACTGCTCTAGGCAATGCGACTTTGATTTGGCAGCTGAAGCGAGTCTAAGTCGATTTCTAGCGAGAGGTTACAATCTGAATCTGTTAGAAAGTACCCTTGGGAAGGTAAAACTTCTGCCCAGAACGGATTTAATCAAACAAAAAGAAAAGAAAGAAGAAAATAATGGCAAATTTCGGATGATAACAACTTTTTCCGAAGATGCCAATATTCTGAGAAATATAATGAAGAAAAACTGGCATGTATTGAAAACTGATGTTATTATTGGAGCTGATATTCCAGAAGCACCATTAATAACCTTTAGAAAAGCACTCTCACTTAAAGACAACCTAGTACGCAGTCATTTAGATATGATACCATCAAGACAGGGAACACTTAGTGACATGAGAGGATTTTATCCATGTGGCAAGTGTAAGGCGTGTGCTTTCAGTAAGCGGACACTGACTTATGAGATAAAAGGTTTGAAATCAGGAAAGAAAATAACCAAATTCATGACCTGCCAAACAACACACGTAGTGTATTGTCTCAAGTGCCCCTGGGGACTTAGATACATAGGGAGCACCATACACTAAGTCAAACTCAGAATATTGGAACATATGCGTGCTATTGCCAAAAAGGATTTTAATTATCCTGTAGCACGACATTTCGCCATTAAACATAAAAGTAATAGAGACCTATTGCAATATTTTGGTATTGACTTTGTACCACCAAATATCAGGGGAGGGGACAGAGTGCTAAAATTGAGGAGATTGGAATCTCGTTATATCATAGATCTCCACACAAAATTTCCCAATGGACTGAATGGTGGGGAAGAACTGGCGGTCCATTTGGGAAACTAATGCTGTATAGTCACTTATAGATTTGATACTGACCTATTGATTTTAATAATTATTCGATCCATTTTTTGAGTTTGTCTTTTAAAGCAGGAGCCGAAATACGGCTATATAATTAACAGACAGGGGGTGAATTTGCAACCTGAATAAGTTGGTTGCCAAACGCCGATACACGGCAAGATGATTTAAAGATTTTCCAGAGTTCTTAATGTTGTATAAATAACATCTACACACAAAGAGAATGAATTGAAATGTCTTTTGGAAATTTAGAAACGTTTGACGTATAATGAATTTCATCTGTTTCTGGGGCATTCACCAATGGTGTGATGAATGTTTTAAAATAGCGCTTACAAACACAAATGCGTTGGTCGTAAAACACCGATTAACGATAAGACAATTTGAAAACTACTAAGAACTCTTGAAGACTCATGAGCAATATTCACATATAAAGAGCATGAACTGAAATGTTTTTATTAAGAAACGTATGATTTACAATGATTTCTATTTGTCTCTGTAGCATTTGCTATTGATGTGATAACTGCTCCAAAATGGCGCACGCAATACGGCGGTACGCTAGCCCTTGTCTGTTTTCATGATATTCACACGCTGCTTAAAAATGGCGCCTCGTATTGTACACTGTAAACATTGACGAAGGATTTTTTCCGAAACGCGTCTGTTTGGCTAAGAATAAATCACTGCTGTGAAAAGGTCCCGCAAGTGCTATTTTTCCTTCGACAAACTGAGGGAATTGTGGAGCAGACATATATATATATATATATATATATATATATATATATATATATATATATATATATATATATATATATATATATATAATCTACTGCGGTCGCCAGTAGATAGTTATAGTTAGGACTGTGTTTCCAAGGGAAATCCGCAACATTCTATTTGGAATAACTTTGGCGCCGGTTGACGAATCCTCGCGAAATTTTCAAAATAGGTGGGGCGCTCCGCTCTGCTCGCACCCTGAAAGTCTTGGGGGGATTCGTCAAGCGGGGGCTGAGAAAAAAGGGTGGTCCCAAAACACGTTTTTCCCATGCAATTTTCCAGAGGGACCTTTAGTCCAAGGTACAGCCCAAACGGCTGAACAGAATTATTTGAAATTTGGCAAAGAGGCAGTCCTCAGGTCAGGGATGTGCCTTTTGCATATCTGGAGTCAATCTGTTCAGTAGTTCCTGAGAAAATTGCAGTTAAAAGTACATACTTATCTACAGCCGCATACCGTGCGCGCACGGTACGCATACCGTACGCGCATGCTGCCATGTGCGAGCGTAATTCTGATTGGTGGTTACATGAGAGTAAACATTCCAGTCGGTCGAAATCAGGAAGTGTCGGCCGCCATTTTGTGTGTCTCGCACTGAAAAACAAAGGTGGAGAACGTGAAAAGGGGGCAAGGTAGAGAGTTGCAGATCCCCTAGCCTTTGTCAGGGGGTCCAAGAAGGACCCAGAAGTGTGAAAAATACATTTTAATTTTTTTTTTTTAAATCGCGGGGTGCGCGCACTGTGCGCGTACGGTACGCGTACGGCGGTAAAAAATCAATAAGAAAAATAGAATTAAAAATCAAATTTAAGTGTTTAGATGTTAGGTGGCTCTAAAAAGAGCCGTTGTGTTTATGAAGTGTTTTTTTGGTACCTACAAGTAAGTACCGATGCAGAGTCTGAAGTTCAAGAGGAAGACTCTGTTCCCTTCATCATTGAAATGTACACCGTCTCCTCTATAAATGTCTTGCATGTTGTAACGCAAGTTGTTGTGGTATATAGAACCCATACCATAGTCTCTGAGGAAAGCAGAAACAGACTTATTGACGTGCTTTCTTGCTTTGTCAATCTGCGGCCGAAAATTGGTTGGACCAGTTCCACTTTTGCCTTTGGCATATATTAGAATATACAAAGGCAATTTGTGGAAAAAGTGACATCAATTGCACAAAGGTGTCCTTAATAAGCATTTCCAGACCTACCCCAGTTAAAGTGCCTAGGTCGTTTCCACCACAGTGCACAATAATAAGGTTAGGCTGTGGGAGATGTAGAAAGGTTTTCACCAAAGGCATTAATTGGTGCCACTTTAACCCTCTCTGACCAATCCATTTAATGTCTACATTTGGCAAAGCAAGGTCTTTCACAATACCTCTTTTTTCTGCAAACTTTTCACTCCAGAAGACATAGCTATGACCTACAATCCACACTGTGAACATCTTTCAAGGAGATCTGGATGCACTCAGAAGGTGTCTTTCAGTAGAATGGCAATATGAAAAGAAAGATAGTTGTAAAATGGAGGCTAACATACTTTTTTTTTTTTTAAAAGAACTCATTGGCTGATTCAAACCATTTTACAGTTAAAACTAGGCTGTATGTTTAGATTTTTACAAGCATGTTTTGTATTAGTTCAGAAAAATGTGTTCCCACAGAAGATTAGTTTGGATTTGCTGTTAGGTTTGAAAAGTCAAGCACTCTTGCTCTTTGGATTAGAAACATTGTGTGCTGAACTTCTGACCTCTCTGCTCACACCAGTGTTCCATGACCTGTTGCTATGGTAGCAGGCAGTAGTAAAGTTGGGGGTAGGGATCATTTGGAAAGGGTTGAAATTTCCAACCAATAGAAATGTGTGTTTCCATTTGAAAAAAATGTGGGAAGCACTGTGATTTGGAGTTAACATGTATATGTGTGACAAAAGAGAGGGAAACATTGCCATTAACTGGTTCTGGTGAGAGGAGAGAGGTGTACAGCTTAGAGATTGTGGCTCTGATAATCTGCTGTTTAAGTGCCACATTTCTTTCTCAACAAACTAATTTTAAAGGTGAGTTATGAGTTTGAGAGGGGATGTATGTGGTGAATTTTGATATAAATAATAGAATTGTGATTCTTCTTTTAAAGTTGTGTTTCACATTTTGTGTTTTGGGAGATATTTAACTGTCTTGAACTTGTAAGATATTATGGAGTATGTCTTCACCATAAGTTAAGGTGTACTGGTATCACTGAGGAATACTGTTTTGTGCCTAGAATCAAACCATGAGTCTGTGTGCACACAGGAATTGTTGCCAGAGATTTAATTTGTGTTGGTCTGGTTCTGTAAGAATGGCATTCATAGGAAAGGGGCAGCTTTTTTTTTAGAACTGTGATGGTTTGCATTCAGCATAAAACAGTATCTCACAAATGGGAGGCAAATGCTAACACATTTGAAATTGATATGGTAGATTTTACTTCCAATCATGCAATGGGTGAGGTTGTTCCTACATGTACAAAACTCCAATTAACCCTTACCACACATGTACTTTTACATACATCACTCCAATGTTTATGCTGTTGTGGAAGCGTCCATGCACATGTCTATTGTAACTGAAAATACACAGTCTGCAGAAGCAGACTCTTAGCACACACCCAGCTGCTTATCCTGTACTATCATGCTTAGTATTCACAACTGTGTGGTGTTTCAGATAGCAGTGAGTAACGCTAATACATTCAACATCACCAAGGCTCATTTCCTTTGCTGGAGTGTAGTCAGTCACCCAGGTTACAGATGTTCATGGTCTCAAAAAGCTGTTTGGACATGTGCTCTTTTCTGCTTCTGAAAACTATAATGAAAATGTGTCAGACTGTTAGAGTAATTATCACTTGCTCTACCACAGTAGTAAGTGTGCTTTCAAGTTGCAAATCAAATTTCGTTTTCTGCCTAGAATCACACCATGAGTCTGTGTGCACACAGGAATTGTTGTCAGAGATTTAATTTGTGTTACTCTGGTTCTTTTAGAATTGCATTCGTAGGAAAGGGGAAGCTTGTTTTCATGAACTGTGTTGGTTAGCATTCAGCCCAAATTAATATGTCACAAATGAGAGGGCAATGCTAACACATTTGAAATCAACATGGTAGATTTTCCTTCCACTCGTGCAATGGGTCATGTAGTTCCTACATGTTCAAAACTCCTATTAACCTTTACCACACATGTAGTGTTACATATATGTCTCCAGTGTTTATGCTTTTGTGCAAGCGTCTATGCAGATCTCTCTTGCACCTGACAGTAGACAGTCTCCAGAAGCACACTCTTAGCAGAGAGCAAGCTGTTTCTCCTGTACAGTCATGCTTACTATTCAGCACTGTGTGGTGTTTCAGATAGCAGTGAGTAACACTAATACATTCAACATCACCAAGGCTTATTTCCTTTGCTAGAGTGTAGTACGTCATCCAGGTTACACATGTTCATGGTCTCAAAAAGCTGTTTGGACATGTGCTCTTTTCTGTTTCTGAAAACTATCATGAAAATGTGTCAGACTGTTAGAGTAATTATCACTTGCTCTACCACAGTAGTAAGTGTGCTTTCAAATTGCAAATCAAATTTCGTTTTCTGCCTAGAATCACACCATGAGTCTGTGTGCACACAGGAATTGTTGTCAGAGATTTAATTCGTGTTACTCTGGTTCTTTTAGAATTGCATTCGTAGGAAAGGGGAAGCTTGTTTTCATGAACTGTGTTGGTTAGCATTCAGCCCAAATTAATATGTCACAAATGAGAGGGCAATGCTAACACATTTGAAATCAAAATGGTAGATTTTCCTTCCACTCGTGCAATGGGTCATGTAGTTCCTACATGTTCAAAACTCCTATTAACCCTTACCACACATGTAGTCTTACATACATGTCTCCAGTGTTTATGCAGTTGTGCAAGCGTCCATGCAGATCTCTCTTGCACCTGACAGTAGACAGTCTCCAGAAGCACACTCTTAGCAGAGAGCAAGCTGTTTCTCCTGTACAGTCATGCTTACTATTCAGCACTGTGTGGTGTTTCAGATAGCAGTGAGTAACGCTAATACATTCAACATCACCAAGGCTCATTTCCTTTGCTGGAGTGTAGTCAGTCACCCAGGTTACACATGTTCATGGTCTCAAAAAGCTGTTTGGACATGTGCTCTTTTCTGTTTCTGAAAACTATAATGAAAATGTGTCAGACTGTAAGAGTCCTTTCCTCCTCTTCACTCAGTCATTTCAATCATTTCAATCATTCATGTATACACTACACATTCATTCAATAAAATTACAACACATATATTAGGAATATAGCTCTTCTTGGAGAAGTGAAGTGAGTTCTGAAAAGAACTGTTTTTTTTGTTTTGTATTTTTTTTTTAGTTTTTTAACAATTTTGTATTTTTTTTTAGCACCAAAAAAAAACTGGAAATCAAAAACTGTTGAACAGGAACAAAAAAAAAATGAAAAAAATTATGGGCTGGAGCATGTGTGCTGCTGTATTCTGTTTTCAATCAAGTTTATGCTACTCTCACCGTAGCAAATAACAGCATTGCACACATTGCAATGTATGTGCACCTTCTGGAAAAGGGGGTGGATGTCCAGAGGCCTGGTGCACGGTGAATCTGCGGCCGCAGATGATGTGCTCGGCTGAGCAGGTGGAGGGTTGTCCCTTAGGGCTCTAGTTGTTTCACGAGCATAACGGACAGGATGCACTGTTTTGAAGTGCCTCAGCATAGAATAAATACTAAAGAAGTATTTTTTGCTCGGATCTCCTCTAGATAAGACACTTCCGCAAATAGTGCATGTCACCTTCGGCGCATTCACCTTCTTTTGGCCCTCTGGAAAGGTGAAATAATTCCAGATGAAAGAGTGTTTTTGTTTGCTCTTCCTTGGTGGTTCCACAAAGGTCTCCTCCTCACTCCCTGAAGTTGACTGCTGTTCTGCCATTTTCAAGTAAGATTTCACTCGAGTAGCTGTTCAGCAACCTTCTCTCAGGAAATAAGAAGAAATAGTGAGGGGAGTGGGTGTGGTGTTTGAAGATTCTGGAACAGAAACTACTATGAACCAATGAAAAGTGTTGTTTCGTAATCACATGACTTGCAGTGCGCGCACCGTGCACGCACCGTGCGCGCACCGTGGTCGCACGCATGCACGCACGGTGCACGCACGGATCGGAAATGAATTACTTTTAACCCGATTTCTAAAACATGAAAAGGAGGCAGGGAAGACACTCCCTGACCCCCTAGACCTTCTCAGGGGGTCCCTAAAGGACCTCGTAAATAAAAAAAAAACATTTCGTTTAATAAAATAAATTGCCGGTGCGCGCACGGTGCTCGCGCGCACGGTGCACGCATGCTTCAGAAATGAATTACTTTTAACCCGATTTCTAAAACATGAAAAGGAGGCAGGGAAGACACTCCCTGACCCCCTAGACCTTCTTAGGGGGTCCCTAAAGGACCTCGTAAATAAAAAAAAAACCATTTCCTTTAATAAAAAAATATTGCCATTGAAAAAACCTTAAAAAAAACATTTTAAACTGTTTATAAGATTATAGAAGATATTAACTATGCTGTTCAACTTTATCCAAATTCAAAAAAAAAGAGCTGAACCATTCCATATTACAGGATACAGTCAATCTATAACTATATACATAGGTAGTTTATTGTAAAATAAATATATAAAAAATATAATAATACATAGATAAATTAGCTTTTAAAAAACATTACAAATTCACTAAAAATAACATAGGTTTCACACACGTTATAGTTAGAAATTAGCATTTAAAAAACCTTGCAAATTCACTGAAAAAACCATAGGTTTTACACACGTTATAGTTAGGAATTAGCATTTAAAAAACCTTGCAAATTCACTGAAAAACTACACACATGTTATAGTTAGCTGGACATTTCACTCGTACAAAACCATTGAAATTCCCCCTTTATAGTTAGTTCAGCTAACTATAACTCGCGCGACCGCAATCCACTGCTGATGACGTCACATATTACATCACTCATGACATGGTCAGTGACATCACTCATGACATCACTGATGACATCTCAAATGAAATCACTGATGACATCACTGATGACATCATCCTTGTGTAAGAGTGGCAGACCTCCTCTTATCCGAATATAAACTTTGATACACACATTGAAAAATACAAACTAAAGTTTTGAAAACTATAGAGATACCAATACCAGTTAGAACAACATATTCAGTAATTCCAAAATCTACATACGCATCCACTCATTCATCAACACTTCTATATAGTCCCTCATACATGTACTCAGTCATCATATGTACTCATACACCTATACAACCTGTTACACACCTACACTCATACACAGAGTTACTCACACACATACTCACACATGCAAATAAACATCCATTTACTTGCATATACAGCTATACACACACCACTACACTTACTTCTACAGAAACGTACACATACTTACTCTCTTAAACAATCAGTTATAGAAACACATACTTATTTATACAGGAAGTCTTCC